>NC_057806.1:39052931-39352931 GCF_018294505.1 Triticum aestivum | reverse complement strand
TAAGGTTTGTCATTCCCTATGCAAGCACAAAAGTCAATAGTTATGCAATGAAATTACATCCTACTTGTGGTACATTATTTGGTGTTAGTCATGCTTAATGCTTGCTTATGTGATTTTTCGTTTCTTGGTTGGATGCTTCTCAATCTTTTGCTAGCCTTCACTTGTATTAAGTGGGATTACTACTTGTGCATCCAAAATCCTTAAACCAGTTTTGCCATATGAGTCCACTATACCTACCCATATGCGGTATTCTTTTAAGCAAATTTGTATGTGCCATCTCTAATCTTCAAAATACATTTACTTTTGTGTGCTCGTATCGCTCATGAAACGGTAGAGAGTGGCTGATATTTTTCCATGCTAGATGTGTTATTCTCAAGATGTGTGTTCATTCACTTGTTATTGCACGAGAGTACATCAAAGGTATTAGGGATGCCCAGTCCTGAAATGAAAAATAAATTTACTTTATGTTGTCAAATAATAAATTCCTTGGAAAGTGTTGATATGGACGGCACCCGTAGATTTGGTTGGCCGTGGAATGTGAAAGTATGGTGGAAAAAGAATAAACTTTATTTTCTGTTTGGGAACCGCCTATGATATATATAGCATGGAAAGTATTGGGAACTACTTGATCGTTTTTGTTGACAGGAAAGGTATGCCACCCAAAATGTTTTATCTCTATATTTTTCGCTTTGAGTTATGACACCTCTACAAATCCCTACTTCCCTATGCGAAGGGCCTTTCTTTTTTACTTTATGCAATTTTTATTCTTATTTTGAGTCTCCATCTTCTCTTATAAAGCACCAACTAATTAAGAGGCACTATGATCGTAGTTGAGCATTCGGTGTAGCTAATATACGAGTGTATTTCATGAATGGATCAATGATTGAGCATAATGGGCTAGGGATAACATGCGTTAGTGTTGATATTTTGAAAAACATGGTTTCTTATTGATATGTGATGTCACTTGAAGCTACATCGGTATTTCCCCAAAGTGGAAGGGATGATGCAGCACAACGACGGTAGGTATTCCCCTCAGATGTGAAACCAAGGTTATCGAACCAGTAGGAGAACCAAGCAACACAACGTAAACAACACCTGCACACAAATAACAAATTTTCGCAACCCGATGTGTTAAAGGGGTTGTCAATCCCTTCCGGGGTAAGATGCCTCAAGATAGGCAAATGGACGTGAGGTGAATTTATAGTAGATTGATAGAATGTCAAATAAAATAAATAAGAATAAATTGCAGCAAGGTATTTTTGTATTTTTGGTTTAATAGATCTGAAAATAAGTGCGAAGGAAAAGTAGGTTGCAAAGGCAAATATATGAGAAAGCGACCCGGCGGCCGTAGGTTTCACTAGTGGCTTCTCTCAAGAAAAATAGCAAATGGTGGGTGAACAAATTACTGTTTGGCAATTGATAGAACTTAAAATACTCATGACGATATACAGGCAATGATTAGTAGAACGACTCCTGCCTGCATCTACTACTATTACTCCACACATCGAACGCTATCCATCATGCATCTAGTGTATTGAGTTCATGGAGAAATGGAGTAATGCAATAAGAACGATGACATGATGTAGACAAGATCTATCTATGTAGAGATAGACCCCATCATTTTATCCTTAGTAGCAATGATACATACATGTCGGTTCCCCTTCTGTCACTGGGACCAAGCACTGTAAGATCGAACCCACTACAAAGCACCTCTTCCCATTGCAAGATAAATAGATCAAGTTGCCCAAACAAAACCCAAATATCAGAGAATAAATACGAGGCTATAAGCAATCATGCATAAAAGAGATCAAAGAAACTCAAATACTTTCATGGATATAAACAGATAGATCTCATCATAAACTCAAAGTTCATCGATCCTAACAAACACACTGCAAAAGAGTTACATCATATGGATCTCCAAAAGGCCATTGAATTGAGAATCAAGAGAGAGAGAGAGAGAGATAAAGCCATCTAGATACTAACTACGAACCTGAAGGTCTATAAAGAAATACTCACGCATCATCGGAGATGTACCAATGGAGGTGGTGAACCCCATCCGAGATGGTGTCTAGATTGGATCTGGTGGTTCTGGACTCTGTGACGGCTAGATGAATATTTCTTTGACTCCCCTAGGGTTTTGGGAATATTGGGGTATTTATAGAGCAAAGAGGCGGTCCGGGGGCACCCGAGGTGGGCACAACCCACCAGGGCACGCCTGGGCCTCCTAGCACGCCCTGGTGGGTTGTGCTCTCCTCGGAGCACCCCCAGGCGCAGCCAGGGCCCATTATGTTCCTTCTGGTCCAAAAAATATTCTTAAAGTTTCATTGCATTTGGACTCCGTTTGGTATTGATTTTCTGCGATGTAAAAAACATGGAAAAAACAACAACTGGCAGTTGGCACTATGTCAATAGGTTAGTACCAAAAAATGACATAAAATGACTATAAAATGACTATAAACATCCAAGATTGATAATATAACATGGAATAATCAAAAATTATAGATACGTTGGAGATGTATCAGCATCCCCAAGCTTAACTCCTACTCATCCTCGAGTAGGGAAGTGATAAAAACATAATTTTTTTGATGTGGAATGTTGCCTAACATGTCATATCATATTCTTTCTTTACAGCATGGAAATTTGGACTTTTATAGTGTTCAAAGCAATAATCTAGTTTTGACATGATAACTTAAATACTCAAGCATATCAACAAGCAACCAAGTCTTTGAAAATATCAACGCTAAAATAAGTTATCCCTAGCCCATCATGCTCAATCATTGATCCATTCATGAAACACACTCGCATATTAACTACACCAAATACTCAAGTACGGTAATATTGCCTCCTAGTTGGTGCTTTTATAAGAGAAGATGGAGACTCAAATTCAAAATAAAAATTGCATAAAGTAAAAGAAAGTCCCTTCACAGAGGGATGTAGGGATTTGTAGAGGTGCCAGAGCTCAAAGAGAAAAACTTAGAGATAAAAACATTTTGGGAGGTGTATCCATCCCTCCAACAAAAACGACTTAAAGTTCCCAACACTTTCCATGCTAAATATATCATAGGTAGTTCCCAAACAAAAAATAAAGTTTATTCCTTTTTCCACCATACTTTCACTTTTCATGACTAACTGTATCCACAGGTGCCTTCCATACCAACACTTTCCAAGGAATTTATTATTTGACAACATAAAGTAAATTCATTTTTCATTTCGGTACTGGGCATCCCTAATACCTTTGCCTTACTCTCGTGCAATGAAAAGTGAATAAACACTCATCGTGAGAATAAGACATCTAGCATGGAAAATATTAGCCACCCCTCACCGCTCCGCGAGCGAAATGAACACACAAAAGAGAAGTCTATTTTGAAAATTAGAGATGGCACATGCAAATTTGCTTAGAACGGCAAAAAAATACCGCATATAGGTAGATATAGTGGACTCATGTGGCAAAACTAGTTTAAAGATCTTTTGGATGCACAAGTAGTGATCATACTTAGTGCAAAATGAAGGCTAGCAAAAGATTGAGAAGCGACCAATCAAGAAACGAATAATCTCATAAGCGAGCATTAAGCACAATTAACACCAAATAATGCACTACAAGTAGGATATAATTTCATTGCATGACTATTGACTTTCGTGCTTGCATAGGGAATCACAAACCTTAACACCAATATTCTTACTAAAGCATAATTACTCATCAAGATGACTCACATATCACATCATCATATCTCAAAACTATTACTAAGAATCAAGTTTATTTTGTCCAATGATCTTCATGAAAGTTCTTATTATATCCTTCTTGGATATCTATCACTTTAGGACTAATTTTCATGTGTTGCTTTTCACAAGCTCAAACAAATATAAGTGAAGATCATGAGCATAATATTTCTTTCTTTCTCTCAAATTAATTTAAGTGAAGCAAGAGATAATTTCTTGAAAATTTTACTAAATCTCAAATAAATCTAAGTGAATCAAGAGAGCATTTCTTCAAATATACTAAGACACCGTACTAAAAAAAGATATAAGTGAAGCACTAGAGCAAGTCCATAGCTCATAAAAGATTTAAGTGAAGCAAAGAGAGCAATTCTAACAGGCCATGACATAATTTTGTCTCTCTCAAATAGGTGTGTCCAGCAAGGAATCAAGACTTAAAACACAAAATAAAACAAGCAAAGACTCATATCATACAAGACGCTCCAAGCAAAACACATAGTATGTGACGAATAAAAATATAGCTTTGAGTAAAATACCGATGGTTGTTAAAAGAAAGAGGGGATGCCACTCGGGGGAATCCCCAAGCTTAGTTAGTTGCTCATTTTGGGATAATAGCTTGGGATTCCGGGGCATCCCAAGCTTAGCCTCTTCTACTCCTTATTCCTTCATCCATCGTAAGATAACCCAAAACTTGAAAACTTCAATCACACAAAACTCAACAAAACCTTCGTGAGATCTGTTAGTATAAGAAAATAAATCACTACTATAAATGTTGTATCAAATCAATTCATATTTTGTTCTTGCATTATATCTATTGTATTCCAACTTTTCTATGGCAAAAACTCATCAAAGAAAACCATAGAGCCATCAAAATAAGCACACAATGCAAAGAAAACAGAATCTGTCAAAACAAAACAGTCTGTAGCAATCTGGAGGTTTCGAATACTTATGTACTCCAAAAATTCTAAACAATTTGGACCACTTGAGAAATTTGTATATTGATCTACAGCAAGTGTTATGGGTATTTTATCTCTCTCTGGTAAAAAATGAAAATTATTTTCGCAAGCACAAAAGTTTCTATTTTTTCAGCAAGATCAAACAACTATCACCCAAGAAGATCCTAAAGGCTTTACTTGGCACAAATCATAAAAGTAGCATAATTGTGCTAACACTCAAAAAAAGGAAGCAAAAAGAAAAAATAAATTTTACTCATTGGGTTGCCTCCCAACAAGCGCTATAGTTTTACGCCCTTAGCTAGGCATAAAGCAAGGATCTAAGTTTTGTCATCTTTGTTTCGAGATCCATAAGATGCCCTCATGATTGATTAATATGGTGGCCTAATTCTTGTTCTAGGAAAGTGTTCCATACCATTACTCAAAGGAAATTGGAACTTAATATTGCCTTCTTTCATATTAATCATAGCACCGATGGTGCGTAGAAACGGTCTACCAAGAATAATTGGACAAGACGGATTGCAATCAATATCAAGAAAAATAAAATATATGGGAATATAATTCCTATTTGCAATAATAAGAACATCACTAATTCTTCCCATAGGCTTTTTAATAGTAGAATCCGCCAAGTGCAAATTCAAAGAACATGATTCAATATCGGAAAGACCAAGCACATCACATAAAGATTTCAGAATTGTAGAAACACTAACACCCAAGTCACGCAAAGCAAAACACTCATAATTTTTTATCTTGACTTTGATAGTAGGTTCTCACTCATCATGCAATTTTCTAGGAATTGAAACTTCTAATTCCAATTTTTCTTCAGAAGGTTTCATCATAGCATCCACAATATGTTTAGTAAAAGCTTTCTTTTGTTCATAAGCATGGGGTGAATTTATCATGGATTGCAACAAATAAATACAATCAATCAAATAGCAACTATCATAATTAAAGTATTTGTAATCCAAAAGAGTGGGCACATCACTAGCTAAAGTTTTGTCCTCTCCAAACCCACTTCTATCAATTTTCTCAATAAGATTTCCACCCTCAGAATCATTGGGACGCCTTATAACTAAAGTTGACTCTTCTCCAGTCCCTTTTTCATCAATCTTAACTTTGCTAAACAAGGAATCAATAGAAGAAACACCAATCATTCTAAGATCTTCATCACTTTTGCGAAAGAAATCACTAGAAAATGCTTTTTCTAAAAATTCTCTTTTAGCTCTAAGCATAGCGTTTCTTTTCTTACTTTAATCCATAGAAACATAAAGAGCTTTAATTGATTCATCTACTTTAGGCAAAAAAACATCTTGAGATTTTCCACATCATGAGCAATTATATCAACACTTCTAGACAAATCATCAATCTTACTCAACTTTTTTCTAAGGAAGTGTTGAAAACTATTTGCGTGTTGATAACTTCTTTAATATTGTTCTCAACATCAGAGATGTTCCTATTATTATTATAAGATTGATTTCCTTAGGAATTACCATAATTATTAGAGGAATTACTAGGAAAAGGCCTAGGATTAAAATTACCTCTATAAGCATTGTTGTTGAGATTATTTCGAGAAATAAAATTCACATCTATGGCATCACTATTTTGCTCAATCAAAGTAGACAAAGGCATATCATTAAAATCAATAGGATCACTTCTACTAGCAACCAATTTCACAAGAGCATCAACTTTTTTACTCAAAGAATAAATTTCTTTAACCGAATTAACCTTTTTACCAGTAGGAGCTCTTTCGGTATGCCATTGCAAATAATTTGCCATAATATTATCAAGCAATTTGGTAGCTTCACCCAAAGTAATTTCCACAAAAGTACCACCCGTGGCGAAATCTAAAAGATTATGAGAAACAAAATTCAACCACACATAAAAAATTTGTACGATCATCCAAAGATTTAACCCATGAGTTGGGCAATTCGTTAGCATCATTCTCATCCTGTCCCAAGATTATGCAACATGCTAATGTTCAAGTTTCTTGAAATTCATGATCTGGGTTCTAAGGGAAATGTTTTTTGCGGGCGGAAAATACTTAGTGATAAAAGCATCTTTACACTTATTCCAAGAATCGATACTATTGCGAGGCAAAGAAGAGAACCAATTTTTTGCAGAATCACGCAAAGAAAACGGAAATAACTTCATCTTCACCACATCATTGTCCACATCTATTTTCTTTTGCATATCACATAATTTCATGAAGGTATTAAGATGGGATGCGGCACTAGGAGTAAGATGGGACGCGACATTGAGATCACGATGGATGAAGGAATAAGGAGTAAGAAGAGCCTAAGCTTGGGGATGCCCCATGGTATCCCAAGCCATTATCTAAAAGAGAAGCAAGAAACTAAGCTTGGGTATGGCCCAAAGTGGCATCCCCTCTTTCTTCTAACTACCATCGGTATTTTACTTGGAACTATATTTTTATTCATCACATATCATGAGTTTTGCTTGGAGCGTCTTGTATTATATGAGTCTTTGCTTTTTTTGCTTTTCAGTTTAAGTCAGGTATCCTTGTAGAACACACCGATTTTAGAGAGCCAAAATTATGCCTTGATTTGCTAGAATTTCTCTATGTGCTTTACTTAAATCTTTTTGAGCTATGGAATTTCTCTACTTCTTCACTTACATCTTTTTGAGCATAGTGTGCTTTTTTTTGAGGAATGCTCTCATGCTTCACTTAGATTTATTAGAGAGTTAGTAAATTTTTTTAAGAAATTATCTCATGCTTCACTTATATTATTTTGAGAGAAGAAAATTTTTATGGTCATGTTCTTCACTTAGATTTGTTCGAGCTATCAAAAGAAACATAAGAAATTAGTCCCAAAGTGATAGATATTCAAGAGGGAGATAATAAAAAGTTTCATGAAGATCGTTGGACAAAACAAACTTGATTCTTTGTAATTGTTTTGCGATATGATGATTGTGATATGTGAGTCATGTTGGTGAGTAATTATGGTTTAGTAAGAATATTGACGTTAAGGTTTGTAATTCCCTATGCAAGCACGAAAGTCAATAGTGATGCAATGAAATTACATCCTACTTGTGGTGCATTATTTGGTGTTAGTTATGCTTAATGCTTGCTTATGTGACTTTTTGTTTCTTGGTTGGATGCTTCTCAATATTTTGCTAGCCTTCACTTGTACTAAGTGGGATTACTACTTGTGCATCCAAAATCCTTAAACCAGTTTTGCCATATGAGTCCACTATACCTACCTATATGCGGTATTCTTTTAAGAAAATTTGTATGTGCCATCTCTAATCATCAAAATACATTTACTTTTTGTGTGCTCGTACCACTCATGAAACGGTAGGGGGTGGCTGATATTTTTCCATGCTAGATGTGTTATTCTCAAGATGCGTGTTCATTCACTTGTCATTGCACGAGAGTATGGCAAAGGTATTAGGGATGCCCAGTCCTGAAATAAAAAATGAATTTACTTTATGTTGTCAAATAATAAATTCCTTGGAAAGTGTTGGTATGGACGGCACACATGGATTCGGTTGGCCGTGGAATGTGAAAGTATGGTGGAAAAAGAAATAAACATTATTTTTTGTTTGGGAACCGGCTATGATATATCTAGCATGGAAAGTATTGAGAACTACTCGATCATTTTTGTTGATAGGAAACGCATGCCACCCAAAATGTTTTATATCTATATTTTTTGCTTTGAGCTCTAGCTCCTCTACAAATCCCTACTTCCCTATGCAAAGGGCCTTTCTTTTTTTACTTTATGCAATTTTTATTTTTATTTTGAGTCTCTGTCTTCTCTTATAAAGCACCGACTAATTAAGACGCGCTATGATCGTACTTGAGCATTGGGTGTATCTAATATGCGAGTGTGTTTCATGAATGGATCAATGATTGAGCATAATGGGCTGGGGATAACTTGCTTTAGTGTTGATATTTTGAAAGACTTGGTTGCTTATTGATATGTGATGTCACTTGAAGCTACCTCGGTATTTCCCCAAAGAGGACGGGATGATGCAGCACAACGGCGGTAGGTATTTCCCTCAGATGTGAAACCAAGGTTATCGAACCAGTAGGAGAACCAAGCAACACAACGTAAACAACACCTGCACACAAATAAGAACTTCTCGCAACCCGACGTGGAAAAGGGGTTGTCAATCCCTTCCGGGGTACGGCGCCTCAAGATAGGCAAACGATCGTGAGGTAAATTTGTAGTAGATTGATGGTTCGAATGCCAAATAAAATAAATACGAATAAATTGCAGCAAGGTATTTTTGTATTTTTTGTTTAATAGACCTAGAAATAAATGCAAAGGAAAAGTAGACCGCAAAGGCAAATATATGAGAAATAGACCCGGGGGTCGTAGGTTTCACTAGTGCCTTCTCTCGAGAAAAATAGCAAACGGTGGGTGAACAAATTACTGTTGGGCAATTGATAGAACTTCAAATACTGATGACGATATCCAGGCAATGATCATTACATAGGCATCACGTCCAAGATTAGTAGACCGACTCTTGCCTGCATCTACTACTATTACTCCACACACTGACCGCTATCCAGCATACATCTAGTGTATTAAGTTCATGCAGAAACGGAGTAATGCAATAAGAACAATGACATGATGTAGACAAGATCTATCTATGTAGAGATAGACCCCATCGTTTTATCCTTAGTAGCAACGATACATACGTGTCGGTCCCCCTTCTGTCACTGGGATCAAGCACAGTAAGATCGAACCCACTACAAAGCACCTCTTCCCATTGCAAGATAAATAGATCAAGTTGGCCAAACAAAACCCAAATATTAGAGAAGAAATACGAGGCTATAAGCAATCATGCATAAAAGGGATCAAAGAAACTCAAATACTTTCATGGATATAAAAATATAGATCTCATCATAAACTCAAAGTTCATTGATCCCAACAAACACACCGCAAAAGAGTTACATCATATGGATCTCCAAAAGACCATTGTATTGAGAATCAAGAGAGAGAGAGAGAGAGAGAGAGATGAAGCCATCTAGATACTAACTACGGACCCGAAGGTCTATAAAGAAATACTCACGCATCATCGGAGAGGCGCCAATGGAGGTGGTGAACCCCATCCGAGATGGTGTCTAGATTGGATCTGGTGGTTCTGGACTCTGCGGCGGCAGGATGAATATTTCGTCGACTCCCCTAGGGTTTTGGGAATATTTGGGTATTTATAGAGCAAAGAGGCGGTCCGGGGGGCACCTGAGGTGGGCACAACCCATCAGGGGGCGCATTGGCCTCCTGGCGCACCCTTGTGGTTTGTGCTCTCTTCGGAGCACCCCCAGGCGCAGCCAGGTATGTTCCTTCTGGTCCGAAAAAAATCTCTGTAAAGTTTCTTTGCGTTTGGACTCTGTTTGGTTTGATTTTATGCGATGTAAAAAACATGGAAAAAACAACAACTGCACTTGGCACTATGTCAATAGGTTAGTACCAAAAATTGATATAAAATGACTATAAAATGATTATAAAACATCCAGGATTGATAATATAACAGCATGGAACAATCAAAAATTATAGATACGTTGGAGACGTATCAATATGCTTGAGTATTGAAGTCTTCATGTCAAAACTAGACTATTGCTTTGAATCATATAAAAGTACAAATGTCCATGCTACAAAAGAAAGGAATATGTGATGAACATGATAGGCAACATTCCACATCAAAAAATTTGTTTTTATCATTTACCTACTCGAGGACGAGCAAGAATTAAGCTTGGGGATGCTGATACGTCTCCAACGTATCTATAATTTTTTATTGTTCCATGTTGTTATATTATCAATTTTGGATGTTTTACAATCATTTCATAGCAACTTTATATCATTATTTGGGACTAACCTATTGACACAGTGCCCAGTGCTAGTTGCTATTTTTTGCTTGTTTTTTACTTAGCAGAAAATCAATACCAAACGGAGTCCAAACGCAATGAAACTTTTTGGAGATTTATTCTGGACCAAAAGACACACGATGGGCCAAAGAAGTACCATAGGGGGCCTCCGAGGGGAGCACAACCCACCTGGGCACGCCTGGGGGCCCAGTCGCGCCCTAGTGGGTTGTGCCCACCTCAACCACCTCCCGCACCACCTTTTGATCTATAAAATACCGTGAAAATCCAAAAACCCTAGGGGGGTCGACGAAACACAATTTCAGCCGCCGCAAGTTCCAAAAACCGCAGATCCAATCTAGACACCATCACGGAGGGGTTCATCATCCTCATTGGTGCCTCTCCGATGCTGCATGGGTAGTTCATTGTAGACCTACGGGTCCATAGTTAGTAGCTAGATGGTTTCCTCTCTCTTTTTTGATTCTCAATACAATGGTCTCTTGGAGATCTATTTGATGTAATTCTTTTTGCGGTGTGTTTGTTAGGATCCGATGAACTTTGAGTTTATGATCAGATCTATTTTATACATGAAAGTTATTTCAGTTTTGATCTCTTATATGCATGATTACTTATAGCCTCGTATTTCTTATTTGAATCTTTGGTTTAGTTAGGCCGGCTAGATCGATTTTTATTGCCATGGGAAGAGGTGCTTTGTGATGGGTTCGATCTTACGATGCTCAATCCCAATGACGGAAGGAGAAATGACACGTATGTATTGTTGCTATTAAGAATAACAAGATGGGGTATATTCCTACATGAATAGATCTTGTCTACATCATGTCATCGTTCTTATTGCATTACTCCATTTCTCCATGAACTTAATACACTAGATGCATGCTGGATAGCGATCGATGTGTGGAGTAATAGTAGTAGATGCAGGCATGAGTCGGTCTACTAATCTTGGACATGATGCCTATATATGATCATTGCCTAGATATCGTCATAATTATTTGAAGTTCTATCAATTTCCCAACAGTAATTTGTTTACCCACCGCATGCTATTTTTCTCAAGAGAAACCAATAGTGAAATCTACGGCCCCCAGGTCTCTTCTTTATCATATTTGCTTTCAAAATCTATTTGTATTTGCTTTTATTTTCAGATCAATTAATCCACAAACCCAAAAATACCTTGCTACAATTTATTATTATTTATTTTATCTCGCATTCTCGCGAGATCTACTTATCCAATCTACTACAATTTTATCTATCTTTTACCCGGGAGGGATTGACAACCCTTACACGTCGGGTTGCAAGTATTTGTTCTTTGTGTGTAGGTGTCATTTACATAGTGTTGCTTAGTTCTCCTATTGGTTCGATATCCTTGGTCTCATCACTGAGGGAAATACCTACCATAGTTGTGCTGCATCATCCCTTCCTCTTTGGGGAAATACCGACATAGTTCAAGCGACATCACGGACGCATAAATAACGTCAAATATACAAAGTCATTCCAATGACCCCCTACACAAATACATCGAGTTGCAAGGCCTTGCCTCAACCCATTGTCTTACTGAATTACTCACACATGGTGATCGGATCACAAGATGAACTCATTGAAGACGACATATAGATGAATGATTCATTGATAATATGTCTTACAATAGTTACTAGTGCAATACACTGATTACATGTATGGCCAACTTGGAGAGGGATTGTTGCAGTGATGATGGTTGCAACGGCTATGGAGATGAGATGGGAAATGGAGGCATCTAGGGTTGGAAGATGGTTATTGTCGGGGATATACCGTGCGATATGACCCGACCGGAGTTATAACCCGGATGGGACTTGGTAAACCGGCATATGGTAAACCGAGAGAGTGTTAAGACAGACAGTTAAGACAGATGGTTAAGATGGATGGTAATCCGGCGGATGATAACCCGGCATGTGTTAAGTCAGATGATAACCCAGCAGGTGTTAAGTTAGATGATAACCCGGCAGGTGTTAAGTTAGATGATAACCTGACAGGTGTTAAGTCAGATCATAACCCGGCAGATAGTCATAACCCAACAGACAATCATAACTCGGCAGACAGTCATAACCCGACAGACAGTCATAACCCAGCAAACAGGGTCGCCTGGGGTTAACAAGCCCGAGACGTTAAGAAGCCCAAGATGTTAAGAAGCCCATGAAGAGAAGTCAAAATAGTTTAAGTCTTAATCCGAGTTGGACTCTACATGTAGCCCGCCCCTTCAAACATATATAAGGAGGGGCAGGTCACCCCAAAGAGGGAGATAAAAATCTGAAGGGTTAGACATAACTAGGAGAGCCGGTTTACGACGACTCCCTCGTGATGATAATAAGACCTAGCCACAAACAGCATGTAGGGTTGTTATCGGATGATGTTTCTCGGGGCCCTAAGCTGTCTAAACCCTTGTCTTGTGTTGCGTTTCTTGATTCCACTCAACCCCTTTCAAGCTACCACATAGATGCATTGGCCTCACGACTAAGTCCTCACACTAGGACATCTGCCGTGACAATTACATGACAGTTGGCACCCACCATGGGGCTCGCACACGATGGTGTTGAGTTCTTGAAGGGATCTCTTTTAGGGATTGAGAAATCTGCAATTTTCTAGATGAACCGGTTTGAAAGGACTTGCATCAACTTCAAAGGTCATCAGTCCAGATTTGTGATCTATGAGATTTAAGGTTTAAGAAAAATTAGGGTTACAACTTGTCTGCCGCCCTCGTCCAATGATCCGTCAAAGTTAACAGGAAGTTTATCCACGTACAACTTTTTCTCGGCGGGTTGTACACAACATCTAGCAATCAAGCTGTCAAATCACTACGTCGCTAAGACCATCAACTTCTGTTGGAATCTGATTGGGCCATCAACTCGTAGCTGCTTGTGTTTTTATTCCTTCAAAGTACAGTGATCCGAAGCCAGATCAATGTTTGGAACACTGCCTAAGCCGAGACCGACAAGAGTTCTGTACATGTGCAAATCATCTGAGGCTACAGCCTAATCCGCCGAGTTCCACTACTGCTCCCAGGCCGTGGGAATCAACCGTCTACTGCTACCTTTTTTCCATGGCGTGAAGAATAGTCAAATCCAGAAAATCAACTAGTACGTGACCAAGACTAGTACTACTACTTGAGTACTACTAAATCAGATTACTACATCCATCCGAATCAGAAGAGTCCAAGAGCTGCTGCCGGAACATCATCAGGGTATTTTTGAAAGAAAAAATGGGGTGGGGTCCATGAGCTGGAAGAAGATCCGGACGTGGATGGATCAAATTGACTACGACCCAGAAAACAGACTGGCAGACAGCCTTGGCTCTTCGCCGCCGATTCGCCGCTATGGCTTTCCATCATGGGCGTGACCCGGCCTCGAGCTGCCATCAACACGCCCCGGCTCTGAGTCGCTGTCGCCCTCAAGTTACAGCCAAACCGCCACCATTTAAGTGCACTCCCGCGGACAAGTCACCACTGAGACTACGTTTGCCTGCCTCTTGAACCACCGACCGCCGAGTCGTCGCTTGTGCCAGGACAGCCCGCCCTCACCGCGATCTGCCGCGAATTGCTCCTACTCACTACAAAAAAATACACTTCCGTGATGATACGTGTTTGTCACAGTAGGTCGCATTTTCTTTCATGCATGTACATCCATGACGATTTTATGACAGAATCAAGATAGGCATACCTGTGCTGTCGTAGAAGTGTTCCATGACATTACCAAAATTATCATCACGGAAGTGTCCACTTCCATGACGATAAATCCCGCATCATAGAAGTGCTTTCATCAAGGGTGACCAACACATAGCATCCACCATAACGGAACGCCGTTAAGCTATCGGGTCGGGTTTTGGATCCGATAACCCGTTAACAGCCCCGACCAATGGGGATTTTCCACGTGTAAAATCATCGTTGGCTGGAGGAAACACGTGTCGGCTCATCGTTGGGACAGATGTCATCCACTCATTGGAAAGAAGGCGCCTATAATACGTCGACACGTGGCACGGCCCAACAGAGGCCCATTCCTGTGAAAAGGCCGGCCCGTTTCACTTGGTCAAAAGGTGGCGGGGCGGCCCATGTAAAGCCTGTTAACGACCTATTCGCATATAGCCCATTTACAACCCGCTAACACAAGGCCTGTTACGCCCTATCCGAATTAGGCCCAGTAGCGTCATCTGGGCCACCCAATATGATTCCAGCACGTTTTCACTTCTGGCCCATGTATGGCCTATGACGCCTTTCGGCCCATATGAGGCCCTATGTAACTCTTGGCCTATTAACGGCCCGTGGTGAAACTGGCCCGTAATGAACAGTGTATCACTTTACACCCATTAACGGCCCATGGTGAAACTGGCCCGTAATGAATAGTGTATCACTTTATACCCATTAACGGCCCGTTATTCCGTTGGTCCGTTTCCATCCCATGTTATCTTTCGGCCTTCTCACAACCCATTTATTCTTGGGCTCATTTCCAGCATTCGTTTACTTATGGCCCGTTACTGTCATTTTCTGCTTGTGGGCCAAATTCAGCCCGTGGTTACAGTCGGCCAGTTTGTGATCCGTTAATACGTTGGGCCGTTTTCATAGCGTCATCAAATACGGCCTATTAACGATGGCCCGTTATGGTCGGCCCATGAACGGACGATTCCAACTCTAGCCCGTTTACAGCCATAATGCGGCCTGTTATTGGCCCATGTTTGGCCAATCAATCATACTGCCCGTATAAGGCCCATTGATGATACGGCCCGTAGAAGGCCCATTGTTTCTACGGCCCGTAGAAGGCCCATTGTTTCTACGGCCCGTAGAAGGCCCACTATTTCTACGGCCCATAGAAGGCCCACTGTTTCTACGGCCCGTAGGAGGCCCAGTGTCACTACAGTAAATATTAGCCCAAGGTTATTGTGGCCTAGTTTTAAAAAATAGGTTATTGCAGACACTAGCAAACCGCGGAAAAAGATCTGCAATGACTACAAGCAAACAAATAAACAAGACAACAAGGAAATAAATAAGCAAGCAACTTACACTAGGCTATCACGGCTATCACACATATTACATCCACTGGGCATCAAAGTTCGCCACCAGTGCAAATAAACACGTCGACAAAAGAATATACAAAACTGAGAGCACTTCAGAAGGCACTAGGCCTGGCCAGGTCGGGCCCCCCCAAACAGCTGAAGAAGTTGAGTAGACCTCAGTTGTGTCAACGATAGATGCATCAACACTAGATTTAAGGCATGATGGTGCACATGGCAGTCCTCGGACATCTTCATTGCATCCTTGACTTCAAGTCAGAGCTGAGCCGAAGCAAGCCTTTCCGCTTTAAGTTGAGACTGAAGAAGTCGAACTGATTGAGGCAGCGACTGCACAGAGGTTGTCTCACATGTGCTGGTGAGTAGCTTCAACTCACTGTCTTCATCAAGACAGGACCTTGGGGTCATCTCGCTGTCCTCAAGATGGTTTGGCTCACTATCTTCTCTAAAGTTCTGCCTGGCGTAAGAGATACGAATCTGAAAGAGAAACAAGGAGACACGTAACAGGTTTCACAATTATATAAGCAAATAAATGGATTTGTTCTGCATAAGGAACATGTTTTTACAACTACAATTTGAAACTGGTAGTTGTTGCAAACATCCAATCAGATGTAAAAAGCAAAGCAAACAGTAGTGGAGGAAATGATACCTATCCAAATCTATACTAGAACAAAGTTTGAAGGCTTGAGAAGGATGAACTTACATTACATGTTAACACGGGCTGGACAAAGCCCTTCTCCATGTTGATGGAAGGATAATTCAATAAATTCCCCAAAGAAAATTCTTTATAAGCGTTGCCATTATTCTACATTTTGCAAATAGTAAATATAGATCAAATAATATTGGAAGAAACAGAGGATAATGAAGCTCATGTGCAGACTGATGATACATAATCAAATAGCAATTAATTAAGTACATCATTACAAGGCAAAAGGGAGAGAGGTACTGACAAGAGCAATGCAGAGCCCATTATTGTTTTGAGATCGTATGATCCTTTGAGCAAGGAGATTCATCTGAAATTAGTTTTCATACAAGAGAGAAGGTAAGGTACAAGCAGAAAATTAGGAGTTCAAATTTTGAATTGATATCATAGACAGTACCTGACGCTGGGCTCCCAACAGTTCTAATAGGGGTTTAGCCACTGGAGTAGGGGTAAAGTGTGGTACAGTTGGGCCTGTGTTTTCTGTGCCTACTGATCTATCGGATTTAACAGGTATCACTACCTTTTCCAAATACCTAGTTTGTACTCCTTGAGGATCTGCACTCACCCTCTTTGTTTTGGACAACTATTACGAAAGAACAACATTTGACTGGAAAAACATAGTGTGACGACACATGGAATAGGTACAGAAAATGGATAGGTATGGCATATACTCATATATGATGCTTAAACTAAGCAGATGGTGTAACAAAGTAGAAGTAATGCCAGAGGTCAGATGCAAAATATGTGCGACCAATACAACTTTGCAAAGTTAGAGCAAGCACCTTGATGGGTGAATAAGATAGGCCATCCTCCACCATGCCAAGCTTGTTAGCCAGTGGATCGTTCCGCAATATTCCTCTCGTGCACCCATTCTCATATTCATTTTGATAATGTTCAATATCTGACATGCATGAAAACATAAAAACAAGTGAGATTTTATTTGTAATGCAGAAGTGATTCTAATCCAATACTGCCTCCCTGTAAACCCCTTTGTGTTATCTCTGCAATTCTTTTAAAAGATGCCATGCATGCTATAATTTGTTGTGTGCATTAATATAATGTGGCCTACTACTCAAAATATGAGAGCTCCAGAAGTGATGACACTTCGCAGATGATAGCTTCAACATATAGTAAAGAAGAACAAGTCGACCTGACCTGACAGATTCAAAGTATACTAAGGAGAACAACTCGACCTGACCAGTCGACCGCAAGAGAAGAGTATCATCTTAAAGAAGAGCAGAAGAGCAAGAAGATTGGAGATATTACAAGTCTTTCAATACAATGTCGGTTATCCACCCATGATGAACCAGAGCACACACAGAAATACTATTCTTTCCGGTCTCTCCATATGTGGCTCACATGCATTTTGAAACTAAAGCAGGAACATTTAGCTAACCAATTAAACATCTCTCAGTTTTACTAATATTAGCAATAATATTATATATGAATTGGTACAACTAAGCTTGTTTAGCTCGATGGGTGGAGCAGTGCTATTACGACACGAACCACGTAGGCTGATTGTGGTCATCATAAAATGGGTAAAACATAAGCATGATGAGTACAGTGTTGACCATGGCAGTGGGATGGCAGATCTGAAGCTACAAACCATGCAAAGGGTAGTTAGCAACCGGTGTTTGCTTTGAAATAACAACTAAAATTTTGTATGGACAAGAAAGTACGGTCAACAAGTGACAAAGAAATGCAATTATGCTATCTCTCTATATGTCGCGACATGCATTTGGAAACTCAAGTGGGACCTTTAACTAACCAATTAAATGTGTCGGTTAACTAATATCAGTATCATATCACAATCATATTTGAACAACTAAGCTTTCAAATTCTGAGTGTTGTGTTGTTTAGCTTGAAGGGTGGAGTAATGCTAGTACGACAGAAAGCACCTACGCAGATCATAGTAGAGTAGATAAAAGGGGAAAACCTTAGCATCAAGAGAAAAATCAGGAAAGTGGAACTAGCTGGACCAGTGGGTGGCGCACATGCTTTTCGAAACGAATATAGGAACATTAGGTAACCAATTAAACGTTCTCTATTTTAGTGATATGAGCATCATATCAGATTCGTATTTCAACACATAAGCTTTGGGTTTAGGTCTTGAGGAGCAGTGCTAGCACGACACGAAGCACCTACGATGATGGTAGTGAATATAAAGGGGGGAAACCATAAGCTTTACGAGTATAGTGCCCGTGCCATGGCGGATCTGAAGGTGCAAACCGGACAAAGCTACTTCGCAACCAATGTTTGCTTTCAACTAGCCACTACGATTTGGTACGGACAAGAAAAGTACAGTAAACAAATTACGATCTATTTTCCGGGTGAGATCAATAACTTAAGCACATATGGAAGAGTACCACCTCTCTTGCGACGCCGTGTAGGCCTATGCTGATACGTTGAGGGTGCTGCGGGTGCGATGGCTGTCGGCGGCGGGGAAGAAGACTTTAGACGGCAGACGGCCGGGTCGGGGGATATATCCTGTTGCCGTGGACGAGGCGGTCGTAGGAGCGGCAACGGCAAGGTGGACGACGGCGCCGATGAAGCGAGAGGAGGCGATGAAAGGATCCTGGTCCAGCGCCGTGGATGAGAGACGTCCATCTCTTGCAGTGGACGACGGGGTAGGGGTAGCGGCTCCGGCAAGGTGGAGGATGGGGTGGCGGACGGAGGAGGCTGGCCGCAGTGCGGAGGTTGTCGTGCCGCCGACGGTGTATGAATGGGGAAATGGAGGGGAGGGGGATCTCAAACTTTGGGACGCGCTTCTCTGAAATGGGGGAAAGTTACGAACTTATCCCCCGTTTAAAATTTCGGACATCGCGTCGGTTGGGGATAGGACGGTAATCTCGCATCTCCCAAATATTTGCCGGTAACTATTTCGGGCGAGGAGAGGGTGTTTTGCCGCCCACGGTTGGCGCCCACGGTGTATGAACGGGGCTGACAGGTAGGGCGGTTGTGTCACGTCTGATGGAAGTTACACATCTGCCCCTATTTAAAATATTAGCCTACATCGATTTCGGACGAGGAGAGTTTGTTTTGCCGCCCACCGTGTATGAATGGGGAAATGGAGGAAGAGACACATGTCTTTCGGACGAGCTTGAATCAAATGTGTTTTGCCGCCCACGTTTGGCGCCCACCGTGTCTGAATGGGCTCAGAGGCCGTCGTGTCACGTCTGATTGAAGTTACTAGTCTACCCCTATCGACAGCAGTGTAAATCCGGTCGATAAGGATGTCAAGTGTCAGGGGTAGACAGTAATTTCCATCTCGCAAACACTTGCTTCGGGCAGCCCACAAATTATAGTGGGTGTTTAGCCGCTTCGTTCAAAACTTGGGAGAATTAGCATTCACGTTTGCCCTGGGACCTGGCAAACTAAATTCAAATCCAATTTGTATTCGATTACGAATATCCACAGATAATTATACGTTTTGTTATTTATTTCTTCAAAACCACAACAAAGATTTATTCCACCTTTATATATGATTATGATTTAGAAATGCCGTGATCTTCGAATTCAGTAGGTTGGATACACTCTGAGTCAAACAGTTATTTCATCCAATACAATATGCTCACACGAAAAACAGTTCACCTTATGTCAATCATACAAGTACTGAGGATTACCTCGCCTAAAAAATTCGGATCATTACAACACATGGACAACATAGGGGGTCTTGCAACATAATCCATTCAGAGACATGACACAACATGCAAGTACAATAATCTAATGACAATTTCAACTGGTATCTAAAGAAGAACCGGGATTACCTTGGGCTTCAGATAGCAGAAACAGCAGGACCTCCTCCGTCTTCAAATGCAACATTCTTACTTCCTCCAATTCTTGGGTTGCTTGCATAATGCGTGCCGCTAATTCCGTAATTTCCAGCCTCAAGATAAAGATTACCTCATTCATGGCAGCCACACCATCTCTTTCTGCCTCTAGTAGAGCCTCAAGCACTATAATATCTGTGCTCAGACTGCTCTCCGGCGGTGTTGCCTCTGAACTGCTACCATCTGGTAACATGGATGGCGCACTGCTTCCACAAATAGATTCTGGGGTTGTACATTGTGTCCTAGTGTGAACGGCATCCTGAAAGGTTTCCGCTGGACATCAGTAAGAGATAGTTATCGTATGATCCAGGCAGTAAGCTTACATGGTAAACGACGGACGAATTATTGCCGAGCATGGCAAACTATATTTAAATGGTTCGAAGCAGCATCAGCCGAAAAGAAATTAAAATGGTAAGATGAAACTAGGGATGTAAGTGGCAAATAAACGACATCCGCCAGTCCCATCTAGTTAGTTTTTGCTACCTCCCTAGTTCATTTTCCTCAAAAAACAAAAACTCTTTTGAACTATCATACCACTAGTGGACTTTAATCGGGATTAAACGGGACCCAGTTGACATCCCTAGTTGAAAGGGAGTGTACAACCGCTATATTTAAGTTGCCAAGGCATCTAAGCAGTTGAAATAATCTGAGAAAGCACTTAACAGTGTGGCCTCATATAAACTACGAAGACAGTCTTGTGATGAAGTTGAGAGGAAAAGTTAAGGACTCAAATGAAATAGGCATGCATTTCTTTACGATAGTACAGCAGGCACTGCTGACATATTGGCCAACTCAGGTATAGCGTAACAACAAATAAGCATTCGAATCAAGCAATACAGCAAAGCAGACAACTGAACTATTTGTAATTCGGTAGGATTACACGTTGAGGGCACAAGCCAAGAAAGCAGCCCACTCGCATTACATTTCACATGTACTAAAACACACTGGCTTACCATATGTTGCTGTGAAGCCTAGCTGCTGTTGCAATGTTCTTTGAAGATATCGTCAGCATCCCGTGGTTGCAAATCTAGTTGTTGTAGTTTATTCTGCACCATCTATTTAGGTAAAATTAATTTTAATCGCATGCACTGGTCCGAATTGATCATCAATGGTTCATCTAAACTAATGAAAGAAGGGTGTGTGCATACACGACAATATATCTGCTTCCCTCTATTTTTATGCTTGTTCGAGGTGCCAGCCCCAAAAGAACAAATATTTTGCTTGATGGGGTTGGCAGCTCCATAATTAATAGAAGCATCAAATTAGTCATGCAACTTGGGAAGATCAAGAACACACAAACAAGTAATGAACAGAGGCTCGGAGCAGTGATGTAATAGCTAGCATCAGAAAATGTAGGGTAAAACGAACAAAAAGCAGCGGAACCACATGCTAGTTTGCTGATGTGTAATTAAGCATAGAGAACATTAAGCAGTCTGATGGAACCAACAGGTGGCATCAGAACAAAACTAAAGCATATTAACTATATGTGCACTGGTATGTAATTTAGCACATGTAACATGTTCACTGCCAGAAGTATGGCCCTACAGGTGCAAGCAGAATAACGCGTCTCATGAAAAACTGAATGATGCCCTGAAGAAATTCAAAGGTGCGGTGCTTATGCTAGGAAAGTGAACGTAGGCGCTGGCCGTTGGATAATAGTACCTGATTCTCGGCGGCGTATGGGTATCGTTGTCATACTTGATAGCTAAGGATCGTCGATGGTGCTCGTGTTGCGGTTGAGTTTGGGCCGGCTGTCGCCGTCGCTGAAGCGGCTCCGGTGCTACGGTTGCGACGCCTGTTGACATACAAGAAAGCTCATCTGTGGTAAGTGAAAAGTTGCACGATAAAGAGAAAAACCAAAGGAGTACAAATCGAAATAACCTGATGAGGCTGCGGCATCGGTAAAGCAGGGCCAGTGGAGTTGAATATGGCGTCCGTGGAGCGGGTCCGGTGCAGTGGACGAAGGCTTCGGCGGGCGCGTTGTACAGTGCTTTCGGTGAGGCGGATCTGTTGCGGCGGACGAGGGCTTGTATGAAGGGCCAGCGAAGGGGCGGACGAGGGAGTCAGTGAAGGGCCTATGCTATGGTGGACGAGGGCGCCGGTTAAGCAGATCCGGTGCGGTGGACCATGATGGCGGTCAAGGAGATCTTGAGCGGTGGACAAGCCAGTCGCTGAAGCGGCTCCGGTGAAGTGGTGAGTTGGCAGTTGGGGGTTCCAAGGTGCGGAAGGTAGATCCGGCGGGGTGTGAGGTCCACCGCTGCGGCGGAGGACTAGATTCGGCGGCTTGCCGTGGTTGGGGGGTCGGGGAGGGGAAGGGGAGGGGCTCTGGGGAAGAATGTTGGGGGCAAAGAGGGGAAAACAATGGAGTTACCAAAGCAGCCCTTTTCCGTTCATGTGGCAGGGGTAAAACAGGAATATCGCAGGGCTAAACTTTCGGGCGCGTGATATTTCGATGTGAGCGGGAAGTTTGAAAGCTTTTGGCGCCTAAAATTATAAGTATTCTGCTCTCGTACGGCCGACTATGATATCATGGCCGACAATTTGTTTGTTTTGCACGCAAAAAAATGTGCAAGTTTTGAAAATCAATGTCTCCAACTCGAAACTTAGATTGTCCATTCAATTCAAATATGGATCATTGAGCTACTACAAGCAAATACCATCATACGGTCCAATTCAAATGAAATTCCAAATGTGTTTATCCTAAATATGATGACAAAAGCAAAAATTGTGTATGTGTATGAATAAAGTGGATGATTATAAAGTTTGAACATGCCCGTATGTGTATATCTCTAGGTTTGATATATGAATTTGAAATCACGAAATCCCGGCTTAAAAAATGTACCTCCGTTTAAATCAATTACAAAAGCTAATGATGGAGTCGAATTCCAAAATTCCAATCTTAGGTTTGTAATTCTGGTACATCAAGGTATATCACGCATGTTCAAAAGTATCGTTATCTCATAGTACAAACTGTGAAACAAATTGATCAACCATGAGTGCACAATATCTCAATTACGCTAAAGTCCCTCAAATATAGACACCTCACTCTTTATCTGAAGTCAACCCCCCACCACCACCACACACACACACACAACACACGAGCACATTAACACCCCTCTCTCTTGTAAAGTCCGGAGCCCAACATAGGTCTCTATCACTTTGTCTCTCGGGCATGTGCACATCTCTTCCCTCACTCTCTAGGTCTCCCATTATCTCTCTTACCCAAGCACATGCAATATGTAGAGTGTATATTTCCCATACACACAAAATGTCGCCCCCAAACATCTATCTCCCTAGTTATGTGGTTCTCACGCACTCACCTCACACACCACCCCCACTGCAAACAAGCATACTTTGTCTCCTTGTGCACCACTCTCCTCTTTCTATCTCTCCCACATGCGGACCAGCCCCAGCTCCTTCCCTGTATACATATATGCCGTGACTCTTTGCATAGCTCCCTAATGTATGATCGTTCTCGATTTTGCACATTGTTCTCTACACCATCTATTCTAGATCTCTCATGAAGTCCCTATCACACACACGATGACTCGCTTCCCTTGCATCTCCGTTCATAGGCCAATTTCGGACAACATCAACATTGTCTCCCTATCTATACGCCATTTATGGACACAATCGACCCCTCTCGCCCCCTCTCTTCCTCTCTCTCTCTCTCTCTCTCTCTCTCTCTCTCTCTCTCTGTTTACATCATCAGTGGTATCTCTACTCCACATACACTCTCTCCCTCTCACACACAAATGCGTGCACAAACACACACAGACATGCACAAACACCCATTTATCTGGATCCTCATCTCTCCCCATGTTCGCATGTGTATCTCACACACTCACTCTCTAATTATGTATATGTGTCTCCACGTTACACAACACAAAGCCCCATGTACATGTCTCTCTATATCCTCCACACACATAGACACAAAGAATCTGTTATCATTGCCTCAGTCTCTAACATATCACACACGCACACTGTCTCTCTCTCTCGCAAACACGCTCAACAAGGGTTTCCCCGTGAATAACTTACCGTCTATTCATCAACAGTCGTGGTAGTACGGTGAACACGAGACATGAAAAATAATAAATCTACACGTGCTTAGACCACCTAGTATGACTACTAGGATTAGAGCCAGCCAAAAAGCACGCCGCCGTCACCCCCTCCTTGTCGGCGACGGGAAAATCTTTGCTTTACACAGTCAAGAAGTCATTTTGCTAAGGCCCCACATGCTAAGGCGTTGAATAGAATGTAGATGCTAGTTTACGGAAGCAAGTATCGATAATACATTTGTATCTCCATACTTATATTTCTTCTCTTATAAAAAACTGAGTTGGTGATGATGGTACGTGTGCCATCTTGCAATATAGACAGTCCGATCTATATCTGGCGGATGGAAATTACACTAAAAGATACCCGCACCCCTCTCCACATTTGCAGACAAGGCCTTCCCTCGTTCATCCTTATCTCCAACGAACCTCATTGTTGAGCAATTAAGAAAGGAAGCCTCTGGAACAAACTGGCCTGGTGGCCGCTGCCGGCGTCATCAATCTCCATGCCTCCGCTCAGTCCGACCACCAACCACCACCACACCCCACTCCTCTTCACCTTATCTCATATTTCTCGAGATATCATTAGTTTTTACACATGGTATTACTCCCGCAAGGGTCAATCACAACAAGTGTTCTATAAAAAAATGCACCTTGATGTTCCGTGCAATGCACAGATCTTGCTAGTACTCCTACACAAGACTAAGTTGGTGATGCTGGTGTGTCTGCCATCCGTCATTTCTGACCATTAGATCTACATCTAACGATTGTGAGGTAAGTTGTTGCCTTTTCTCACCAACATCCCACTTGTCTACCAATTTGCAAAAAACCCCATAATTAGTATCTTAAAACCAACCACATCCCTCCCTGACCTCACCAAAACATCCCAAGGAATATATTCTAATTGAAACATAATATATCTCTAGTGACATATGTATATCAAAATTAGAGTGTTTTGTACCAAGTTTGTGAATAAGTATTATTCTAATTATGATTCGTTGCAACGGACATGAACATTGCTAGTATTTCCAACCATGCATCTTTTCCTAGTATTCCATAGTTTCGAGTTTTCCATCAAGATATTAGTCACTCATGGTTGATATTTACTTTCAATCATGTACACATATGCACTATGTAATTAGCCTTGCTTATTGGCTTCCAAAGCTTAACTTTCTCTCCTACTTACAATATGTAGAGTACTTAACAAAAAACTACCACTTTCAACCAGACCTAGGAAGAATCTATTGTACAAAAAATAGCAAAAACATACCCAAAATTTCTTAATCCACGCCAAAAACTACCTAGTACTCCTACCGATTAGGTTCGTTTAAACCCATTTATGACAGGGTTGGCCCACACATCCGTGCTGACGAGGCAGCTTAAACCAACACATTTTGTTTGACCGTTGACACGAGGGACCCACATCTGACCTTCTATCCTGTTATTCCCCCTCAAATCATTATTTTTCCTGAACATTACTTCAAATAGTACTGATGCGTGTTCGTCGGTGGCACCGGTGATGAGCGAGTTGGCCGCCGCTCCATCGGACGGGCCAGATGCGGCGCTGGCCTCCGCACGGGTTGGCAGGCTGGCCCAAGCGTGACTCACGAGCGAGCAAGCTGCCGCGCTAGCCTTCGCTCGAGCCAGATGGCTGGCCCAAGCGTGACTCACGAGCGAGCAAGCCGCCACGCTTCTTGGCATTTTAGTGGTTTCTTGCATTATTAGAGCAAGTACAATAGAGCTGAGTCAGCGGGCTATAAGAAATAAACTAGTATATTTCTGCTTAGTTGGAGGAAAGAGAAGAGGAGAGAGAAGGTAAGCGGGCTCTTTGTGAAGAGCCAGCTCTAGCACGTGCTCCTAGGCACTTTGTGAGAATGAGAAGTGGGCCACATAATAAAAAAGTAGTACACTCTTTTGATCTATTATTGTACATGTTGGCTATAAGATGGGCTGTAGATGACATGGCACTGGCTTATAGCCAGCAGCAGATGATAGGGGTTTCTTGTAAGGAACAATGTACGTACTACTAGCGACAAAAGGCGATTCTAGGTTGCGTTGTACTCCAACGAGTACTACTAGTGGTCGCGGGAGTGTATACCTCGTTTTGTGGGTTCGATCCCGGCCGAACGCACGGCAGCCTTTTTTTAAAATAGTACTACTACACTTCGCTGCGAGCCAATATTTTACATGGGTAGTTTGAGTTTTGAAGTCAAACGGACGTGCGGCCCCACAATCTGGGTGCACCAGCCTAGCCACGTGAACAGGGTTTCCTTCCCAGCATCCCGTGGCTCGCGTGCTCGCCCTAGCTGCACCTCGTTTGCAGGTTCCTCATCAGCTAGTAGCATATTTAAACTAGCGCCTCCCAATTAAGACCGAGGAGCCGGAAAAGCCTGGCGGGGCATTGGGAACTATGCAATATGGCTTTGTACGTAAAGTGCTCTACTCCCTCCGTCTAGGTGTGTAAGTCACCTTACGAAAACCAAATAATCCCAAAACACTTAGGCACCGTACATTAACTCCCTTCTCGTTTTTTGTTTTGTGGCATATCAACCAATAAGATATGTGGGTTGTGCATGCTTTCAATGACTTGAGACTACCAAACATAACATGCAGTGGTTAGTTCATTGCATGCAATGCTATTAATTAGCAAAAAGACATTAAGTTTTCTCGTTTTCCTCTCCGCCTTGGTCGCGATGCACAACGTAAGATGACTTACACACCTAGACGGAGGAAGTACTACTATATAGCCTGTGGCGTTGCATGCATGGACTTCACTCCATTATCGGCTCTACTACAAAAGAAATTCCTCTTGATGTGTTTTTTTGAAATGGAGGCAAAAGCTTTGCTTCATCTCATTCATAAAGAAGGAACTACTAACAAAGTTCGACGAGATCCATTACACCTCCACAAATGGAAGCGAAAAGCCTAGTCTCGTTGTATCAAATAACTCAAATGTTCTGCCACCGCAGTAACCGTCGCTGATAAACAGGCTGCTAGTGTGTGCGTGAGAGGAGCGGCTGAGTAGGCCAGCTACGTGAGAGGAGCGGCTGAATAGAGCACCGAGAGTACCCACTAGGCCAGTACGCAGGTGTACTTCCCCTGCATTGATAGTACAGCGATGGTTCTTGAGAACAGTAGTACCCTCCACTTCCAACTGTAGCTCCTTGGCCCTGAGATTTAAGAGTTCAAAACTGGAGCACTATACTAGACTAGACTAGAAGTACAGTACATCGCACTACTAGTTGAGAAAAGTAGTACTAGTATTGCTACAGTACGAGTACATACTCCTCCGTCACATAATGTAAGACGTTTTTTGACACTAGTTGGCGTGTACAAAAAATGGCAAAAACATACCCAAAATTTCTTAATCCACGCCAAAAACTACTACCTAGTGCCAAAAATTTCTTACTAGTGCTATTATTTACAGTATAATGCAATCCCATAACGTTCCATAATCCCTTTCTTTCAAAAAAATCTCTTCTGGAGAGAAGATTGCTATCTCCACGCGAGCTTCTCATAGGCCAGCGCCATCACATGCAGTCATGTGAGAGAGAGGGAGACATCCATGCAGCATGCAGAGAGAGGAGAACGCGGGCGGACAGCCAATGGGCTGCATGGGGCATTTATAGCTGCTAGCTCCTCCCATCCATGCGCCGGGGGTATTTCCGTCCAGAAAGCATGCAGCGAGCCCCTGCCTTGGTATCCGGGTCTGCTCTTATGCGCAGAGTAAAAAGAATCGGAGGGGTACTAGTAGTAAATAATAGCCTCACCCCTTCACTGAGGAACGATCTACAGTTGGAAGGGACGAGGCCCTGCGGTTACTACGCTCTTATCTCCTCCTCGCCAGTTCCCCTCCCCCCAAAGAGAAGGCAGTTCGTCGCTGCTCCCATGGATTCGCCAGGCGGTTCTCCTCCTCGTCAGGGCTGGGAGACCTTGGACGACGATCCTGTGGGAGAAATCGCACGCCGCTCCGACGTCCTCACTGCCGCAAGACTCGGTGCTTCCTGCACCAACTTTTTCAAGATGTTGCTTAAACAGGCCATGCTTGTTGGTCTTCCATGCATCCTCGAGGAGAAGGTTCTTCTATGGGACAATCCTTTGAATAGTCCACCACTCCCTGGCCATGGTTGCACGTTGACTCCGCTAGAGTTGCTGACGTTGAGAGGTAGTCGGATTTTGTCTGATGAGCAGGTCAGTAATGGAGTTTGATCATGTAGTACTTAGTTATTCCATTTCCATCCCGTAATTTCTCCGCTGCCCACCGTCTTATATATAGGTCTGGGTCGGTGCCAACGAATATTGGCTTGCATACCTTCAGTCGGATACCACCATCATTTTGCACAACATCCACAGCAGTGCGGCCGTTCCGGTAGACCCCTTCTCCACCATTGGGATCGGCCTTCCAGACTGGCTGGGCTTGAATACGTATGATGATGCCTACATGAGATTGAAGAAGATAGAAATTGCGGACCCGCCAACAAAGCGACGCGGCTACGACAATTACTATCTCATCGCGGTGTTCGACATAAGGATTGCCATCAATGCAAGAGGCAGTAACGGCAGAGGCTGGCGCATGTTGGCGGCGGCAGATTTGTACCCCTACACGTTGAAGACGCCATGCGCCATCTAGGCCGCATCTTCGCGGTGACAAGCCAGGGGACTTGTTTCATCTGGTTGCCATCCTACGGTACGGGAGATTACAAACAGAATGCACAAACCATCATTTGCATCCCTAACGGTACTCCATTATTTTGCAGGGACCAGTCATCCCCTATCAAAATAAGATCGCCGATCCTGGATGTGCATTTGCATCCGCGATTCGGTCTAACCTGGAACCTTGTAGCTGACTTTGGCATATTGGGATCAACTATATTAGCAGTCGTTACCCATGGTACCACAGATGTGCAACATGGTCACACAATCTACCATGATCGGACCATCACCATCTACCCAGGTATTCCATTTTTAACCCTCTCGGCTTCTCTTTCATTGTTGTACTAGTAGTATACTTTGTAGTACTAGTAGGAGTTCTTTTTACCTTGGAGGACGCGTATAGCTAGCTAGGCCCTTGAAGACTTGAACCCACTAGCTGCCACCATTTTTGTTTTTCCATGTCTTACTATCTCATCCATGTAGCCAAGAGTGGCTATATATAATAAGCCGGTTATTTCACTTCCTCTATACCGGAGCAGTACTATTTGCTACACAATATTACTGACCGCCATATTTGAGCACAACATTATTATGCATGGACCTTGACTATGTACGTCACCATGTGTCCAGGTCTGGGATGCCGCGTGTACCAGATGAACGGCGCCGAGTTCGACCCCCGTGATGCTACATGGGTGCCGAGGAACACTCTTGGAGAGTACTCGCTTTTCATCGGAACAGCTACCCCATTGTGAAGCGGATGCCACCTTCCGTGCACAACATGGAAGGCCTACCATTCATGAAGCATGGTTGTGTCTTCAGTGCGCACCGCCGGATGAACGACATGCTGGGACACGCTATCCCTGATTTATGCCGCTTCAGCTTGGATGAGACTCCATCATGTGGAACCGGACTAGAAAGCTGCGACAATGATTCTCATTGCTGTAGGATCGAAAGTATGTCTAGAGGGGGGGTGATTAGACTACTTGACCAAATAAAAACTTAACCTTTTCCCAATTTTAGTTCTTGGCAGATTTTAGCTATTGTAGGACAAGTCAAGCAATCATCTCACAATTCAAGCAAGCATGCAAAGAGTATATTGGCAGCGGAAAGTAAAGCATGCAACTTGCAAGAATGTAAAGGGAAGGGTTTGGAGAATTCAAACGCAATTGGAGACACGGATGTTTTTCCCGTGGTTCGGATAGGTGGTGCTATCCTACATCCACGTTGATGGAGACTTCAACCCACGAAGGGTAACGGTCGCGCGAGTCCACGGAGGGCTCCACCCACGAAGGGTCCACGAAGTAGCAACCTTGTCTATCCCACCATGGCCATCGCCCACGAAGGACTTGCCTCACTAGCGGTAGATCTTCACGAAGTAGGCGATCTCCTTGCCCTTACAAACTCCTTGGTTCAACTCCACAATCTTGTCGGAGGCTCCCAAGTGACACCTAGCCAATCTAGGAGACACCACTCTCCAAGAAGTAACAAATGGTGTGTTGATGATGAACTCCTTGCTCTTGTGCTTCAAATGATAGTCTCCCCAACACTCAACTCTCTCTCATAGGATTTGGATTTTGTGGAAAGAAGATTTGAGTGGAAAGCAACTTGGGGAAGGCTAGAGATCAAGATTCATATGGTAGGAATGGAATATCTTGGTCTCAACACATGAGTAGGTGGTTCTCTCTCAGAACATATGAGTTGGAATTGTGTATGTGTTCTGATGGCTCTCTCCACGAATGAAGAGGAGGTGGAGGGGTATATATAGCCTCCACACAAAATCCAACCGTTACACACAGTTTTCCAATCTCGGTGGGACCGAATCAACAAACTCGGTCGGACCGAAAAGGTAAACCTAGTGACCGTTAGAGATTTTCGGTGGGACTGACATGCAACTCGGTAGGACCGATATGGTTAGGGTTTGGGCATAACGTAATCTCGGTGAGACCGATTACACAAACTCGGTGAGACCGAGTTTGGTAATAAGCTAACCAGAGAGTTGGTCAGGTAAACTCGGTGGGACCGATTTGCTCTTTCGGTGAGACCGAAAAGTTACAAAAGGGAAACAGAGAGTTTACATTGCAATCTCGGTGGGACCGATTCGCTCTTTCGGTGAGACCGAAAAGTTACGAAAGGGAAACAGAGAGTTTGCAATCCCATCTCGGTGAGACCGAGATCCCTATCGGTAGAACCGAATTGCTAGGGTTTGGCAGTGGCTTATGACAAGTGAAACTCGGTGGCGCCGGATAGAAAGAATCGGTAGGACCGAGTTTGGCTTAGGGTTTAGGTCATATGTGGATATGGGAAAGTAGTTGAGGGTTTTGGAGCATATCACTAAGCACATGAAGCAAGAGGCTCATTAAGCAACACCTCATCCCTCCTTGATAGTATTGGCTTTTCCTAAAGACTCAATGTGATCTTGGATCACTAAAATATAAAATGAAGAGTCTTGAGCTTTTGAGCTTGAGCCAATCCTTTGTCCTTAGCATTTTGAGGGTTCCACTTTCACATCCATGCCATGCCAATCATTGAGCTTTCCTGAAATAGTCATCTTGGAATAGCATTAGCTCAATGAGCTATATGTTGTTATGAATTACCAAAACCACCTAGGGATAGTTGCACTTTCAATCTCCCCCTTTTTGGTAATTGATGACAACATATAGATCAAAGCTTCGACAAATGATAATAAGCATGAAATATATCGTCGCTTTGAGAAGTATGTGACAAGTAAGAGCTCCCCCTAAATTTGTGCATATTTAAAATTTGCTTTGGACTGCAAATGCACAAAGAGTTAGAGTCATGGGTTACTCTTCCATGTCACATACATCTTGGTGGAGCGCTTAAAATGATAAGAATGAAATACATGCACTCATCACCAAGAATAGTGAATGATCACATAAGATAGATAAGATGATAATATTAAGCAAACATTAAGTGTAGCTTATGATCAAACACATGATCATCAATGTCTCACGAGCAATGACATAGTATCTCACACAAAAGCAAACAAAGTTCGAAAAACCACCAAATAAAACAAGAGAGAATAAAAGCAACACTAAACACTCTCTCTCGAAGCCTATGATCTATACATTTTCTCCCCCTTTGGCAACAAGTTACCAAAAAGTTCCTAGAAAATGCATAGTGCTAAGTCGACACTCAGGCTTGATCTTCAGGTGGTGGTGGAGTCCGGAGCACTCCAAGGACGAAGCCTTCTGTAGACGTGGTCGGAGTCGAGGCTGAAGTGGACGCTGGAGCTGGTGGAACTGAGGCTGTAGCTGGTGCAGACGTGGTGGCTCTGGGGTCAGCAACTGGCACTGCAGACGACCTCGGACCTCGTGGCACTCTGGCAAAGGCATCAGTTGTAGTCTTGCCTCTCCTCTCCTGCATGTCATCCTGGAGCTGCTCCACTGCAGTCTGAATCTCTGTCACTTTGACATCCAAGTCATAGAACTTTTGTTCCATGATCCTCTCTAAGCTTGCCTGGTTCTGAGTTAGGGTGGCTAGTCCTTGCTCAATCCGCAGGGTGGATGCAATCAAGTAACCAAGCTGCTCTTGTTTGGTTTTCAGGAAATATTCAGATGCCTCCTCTTGAGTAGGCATCTTGGCAGCTTTCTCCTTCCTCGCCTTCTCCTTCTTGGCTTGTGCTTGGGCAGATGATGGCTCATTCTCAGTCATGACCACTTGATTATCTTCAAAGTCTGGACGGATGGGCAGGTGTTCCTTGTCCAATAAGTATATGCCCGTGCCCATCTTAGAGTTGATGAGCTCCTGAATCTGTGGGGCATATCCACAGCTCCTCTTCTGGTCTGCTGCTGTCCTCTTGATTGTTTCAATCATAAGGCTCATGACTTTGAATTTCTGTGGCACGTCAAAGATATGAAGCAAGTTGATCGCGTGGCCCCTGATCATCTTGTGATCTCCAGACTTGGGCAATAGGGTGTGCCTAAGAATCCAGTTGATGGTTGGCAGCCCTGACAGAAGATAGTGTACTGAGCCAAACTTGAACGTATCAAGTGCTTCATTTGGAATCTCCTTGTACATGTTTGACATTGAGTTGTGGTCCATCTTCTTCTTGGCATAAATGTCCAAGTCATCGTCATGCTCTTCTGGGGCATTAATCAGCTGAGCCCATTCAGCAACTGTAGACTGGTACCTCGTACCCTCTGACATCCATACAATCCTGCCATCTGGATAGAAATGGGCTGTGGAGTAGAACTGCATGATGAGTTCCTCGTTCCACTTTGTGAGCTTCTGCCCAACAAAGTCCTCTACTCCACATGCCTTGAAGCTGTCCTGCACTCCAGGGTAGTACTCTTCGTTGTCCTTGATGTATTGCCAATCAACCCATCTCATATCACAGACAATTGGCTTCTTGTCTAGCAGCACTGTCTCATAAAAGTCTTGCTGCTCCTTGGTGTGAAACCTGTAGTCAACTGCAGTCCTTCTCCTTGAAGCATACGGGTCTGCTTCTCTCCACTTCCGGAGCCCTGAATCTCTCCTGAGTTTCATATCCTCAGCCACAGGATGAGCATCGTTGTGGTCTGGGATCTTGGGCTTGAGCTTTCTAAGAACATTCTCTTCTTCTTCTTCTGCAGCTTCAGGCACTGGGGCCTTGTTCTTCTCAGTAGCTGGGATGCTTCTTGTGTTCCTCTTTGGCTTTGGCTTTGGAGCTGGCTTGGCCTTGGAAGCAGCTGCCCCTGTTCTTATGGCATCACCCATCAGCTTGGGTGCCTTAGGTGCTGGTGCAGCTACCTCTTCTTCTTCCTCCTCATCTTCCATGATGGAAGCCTTGCCAAGCACTCTGGCTACAGTTTTCTTCACCCTTTCTTTCCTCTTCTTGCCTTCAGCAGCAACTGGCTCAATGGGAGTGGGCTTCTCAGTTGAAGCTCTGGCCTTTGACATAGGCTGCCTGCCTGCTGGCCTTTTGATCTTCATCCCTGGTTTTATGCCCTGTGCTGGCTCAACTCTCTTGGAAGTTGCTTCCTCTTCTGCCACATAATCCTCATCTTCTGAGTCTGAGGTTCTCTTCTTTCTCTGTCTTGTGGCAGCTTTAGGCAGATTGCTAGGGGTGCTCCTGCTGCCATCATCTGAGGAACTTGAGGGACTAGTGCCCTCACTCATCTGCACTTGCTGCTCTGACAAGTTCTGGCTATCACTTTGGTCTGACATGATGCAAACTCTGACTGCTGACCCTGTGAATAGGTTATAGATGAGATAGAGTGGATAAGCATCACAAAATGCAGAGATTTTTGCAAAAGAATAATTCAAAAACTTAGTTTTAGTTTCCCACTGAAAGCATCTCGGATCTACCGATTTCTAAACTCGGTGATACCGAAGCAGTTTTGGCACCTAAACTAGTGAACTCGGTCAGACCGAGTCACAGTTCGGTGGCACCGAGACTGCTAGGGTTTCACAGAGTTCCAAAATCGGTCACACCGATAAGTAATTCTCGGTCAGACCGAGTCTCACTTGTGCAATGGCATAAGCCAAATCGGTGGGACCGAGTTTTTCAACTCGGTGGGTCCGAGATGGTTTCGGCGGAAACCTAACCCTAAAATTTTCGAATTAAACCTAATCTACGAGTTCATTGACTGGATAGAAGTTTAACAAACGTGGCAAGAATCATGATGATCACAATGTGCTAAGAATCGGATTGGGGAATAGCACAAAGATCGAGTCCATACCCTAGTTCGGCGGAGACTCGCTACGGCGGCAACGGCGGGGTTGAATTTCCGTTGACGGCGACGGAGACCAGCGACTGGAGGCGGCTGGCGGCGAGGAGACGATCCGGAGACCAAGTTGGCAGAGCAGGCTATCGCGCGGGCGAAGGGGTTCGGAGAAATTTCCAAATTTTTGCCCGTGACTATATATAGCCCGACCCTGTCGGTGTGACCGAGTGGAACAACTCGGTGGCACCGAGATGCAAAACTGTATACAGTTGTTGCAACTCGGTGTGACCGAATGGTTCAAATCGGTTGCACCGAGATCGAAAACCTAGATCAACTTAATGATCTCGGTAGGACCGAAAGTAGGGTATCGGTCAGACCGAGAATCATAAAGAGGTTTTGGAAGTTTAAGTCTATGACGAATCGGGGACTCCGAGCGCTCCTCACACAGAGTGGTTCGAATCTGACTTGATCAAATTTTGTGATGTAGCATGAATAGAGTTTGAGACGAGAAAAGCATAGATAGCTAGAGGAGGTTCTTAGGCATTCTTGTCCATCCACTTGGCAAAAGGAAATAAAACCAAACAATCAAAACAACAAGTGGATGTCCTCGAATGAGTAAAATATGCAACCAGCATGCTCACACAATAAGATGGCAAATGAAATATGTGACAAGGCATGCACAACCAATTCTAGCATCTATCAAGCAATTTGCGATGACAAGGTCATCTATATATGAGTATATTGACTTAGGAGTCAAGTGAGAACACTTGATCATAGGTCATACTCATCGTTTAAGCTCAAGTGGGGTTACCACTTTTACATAAAGCATTGTTGTGTTCACATCTTTAGAGTTGCTTTAGCTCAAGTCTTAGAGTAAAGCTCCCCCTAGATGTGATATCCCCCCTTAGAGGGATGAACTAACCTCGGGTTTTGTCGATGATGACTTCATGTAGATGTTGAAGATGTGGATGCTCAATGTTGATGTAGATCACTTGGAGCTATCCATTTGAGTGAATTGCACTTTCAATACCTACATGGGTTAGTCCCACAAGGAACAAACAAGGATATCCATAGACATAGAGTGATGCACACACAAGATGATGTCCATGAAAACTTTTAGGTTACCTTGTCCCTTGTCTTACCAACAAGAGGGTTTGTGACTCCTTGAACTAGTGCAAGATGTGGAAGTTGATTGCACTTGTTCTTGCCAAAATGATAAGAGTGAAGTATGTTGGCGGAGTCACCCTCAAGAACTCTCTAGTTCTTCTTCTTTTGGATCCACACCATCTTGATGGGAATCCTTGGAGTTGTAGTCGTACTTGATGAAGTGGAACTTGAAGTAGTCTTGGGAATCCACTTGACTAAGGTCTTAGGAGCTTCTTCAAATGCATCAATTTCCTCTTGAAGCTTGTCCTTGCCTTTTTGCTTGTAGTCTTGTGGTGGAAGATCATCTTGAGCTTGTGTCCCCTTGAAAGAAGTATCATACTTCTCTTGTTGAGGAACAAACTTTGTCTTGGGGTATTGATCTTCTTCCCACTCAACTCCATTGGCATTGAACTTTCGTTCAAAACCAACACCTTGATTCTTCCGGTGCATTCCTTGCTTGCGCACAATTTCCTCGAATTGCTTACTCCCGGCAAGGCTTTTGTACACTCCTTTCTCTATAATTCCCTTCAATAAGCTATTTTCTTGCTCAAGTGTAACTTGGCTAAGAGAATCATTAGTGGAATCAAGAGAACTACTAGAAGCAACAATATTGGATTTAGCATGATCATTGTTACTGCTAGAGGAAGAATCTTTCTTGTTCTTGTTACTAGACTTGACTTGAGGCATGTAAGTGGATAAGAGTAAACGCTTGGCAATGTAAGAAGAACTTTTCTTGCGGAGATCATCATTGATTGCTTTTAAGAACTCATGCTCTTGCTCAAGATTGAGCTTTTCAAAGCGTAATTTCTCATGAGCTCTTAAAAGTTCTCGATGATCTTCGAAGATAGTTTCATGAGCTAACTTAAGAGTGTTTAGTTCTTTAGTTAGAGCCTCAATCTTCTCCTTATCATTGTCATTCGTTTTATCTTGATTAGCATGATTAATTGACGTTTCATCATAGTATTCATCACTAGAGTTGTCAACAAGCAAATCATCACCTAACAAGTCATCTTCATCACTATTGAAATCAACATACTCGGGGTGTGTTACCTTAGGACCTTTGGCCATGAAGCATCTTCCAATTCCTTCATTTGGTGAGTCAAATATGTCGTAGGAGTTGGTTGACACAAGTGCTAGACCGGCAACACCTTCATCTTGAGTATCTTCGGAGTCGGAGTGATAACTTCTCTCGGAGTGGCTGTCGGAGTCGGAGCCGGATACCCATTCACCAACATGAGCTTGATGTCTTCGTTTTGTGTAGCTCCTTGATGATTTTTCCTTCCTTTCCGAATCCTTGCTTCTCCGTGAGTATCTTCGTTCATAACGATCATCTCTACTCCTTCTCTCTCTTGGTGGTGATTCTTTGCTTCTTCTTTTTGGAGAATCTTCTCTTCTCTTGTAGGGAGCCGTACACTCATTGGAATAGTGTCCGGGTCTTCCACAACTGTAGCAGTTTCGCTCTCGACTAGAAGATCTTTTGTCATTGTAGGACCTTGACTTGAAGCTTCTATCTTTGCTTCTACTCTTGTAGAACTTGTTGAAGTTCTTCACCATTAAGCTCAATTCTTCATTGAAGTTTTGTTTCTCACTTGATGATGTAGGGGCTTCACATGAGGCTTTGTAGGCACCACTTGATTTGTTGTGAAGTTCCTCTTTATCCTTAAGTGACATCTCATGAGCAACAATTCTTCCAATCACCTCCGTTGGCTTGAGATCTTTGTAATTGGGCATCATTTGGATCAATGTGCACACGGTATCATATTTTCCATCCAAGGCTCTTAGAATCTTCTTGATGATGAATCTATCGGTCATCTCTTCACTTCCTAAGCCAGCAATCTCATTTGTCATGAGAGCAAGCCTAGAGTACATTTCAGTGATACCTTCACCATCCTTCATTTTGAACTTGTCAAGTTGACTTTGAAGCACATCCAACTTGGATTCCTTGACGGAGTCGGTACCTTCGTGCATATTAATCAAAGTGTCCCAAATTTCCTTTGCATTCTCAAGACGGCTGATTTTGTTGAATTCTTCGGGGCACAATCCGTTGAAGAGAATATCACAAGCTTGAGCATTGTATTGCAACATCTTAAACTCATCCGCGGTAGCTTCACGGTTTGGTTCTTTCCCATCAAAGAAGTCACCTTGCAAACCAACACACACAATAGCCCAAACGGCGGGGTTATGTCCCAGAATATGCATTTTCATTTTAAGCTTCCAACTAGCAAAATTAGTACCATCAAAGTAAGGACCTCTACGGTGATAATTTCCCTCGCTAGACGCCATACTCTCCTAGGTTGTGAAACCAAGGCTATGATTGTTGGGGAACGTAGTAATTTCAAAATTTTCCTACGCACACGCAAGATCATGGTGATGCATAGCAACGAGGGGAGAGTATGATCTACGTACCCTTGTAGATCGCAACGGAAGCGTTGACACAACATAGAGGAAGTAGTCGTACGTCTTCTTCCCGATCCAACCGATCCAAGCACCGTTACTCCGGTACCTCCGAGTTCTTAGCACACGTATAGCTTGATGACGATCCCCGGGCTCCGATCCAGCAAGGCTTTGGGGAGGAGTTCTGTCAGCACGACGGCGTGGTGACGATCTTGATGTATTACCGACGCAGGGCTTCGCCTAAGCACTACAACTATATGATCGAGGTGGAATATGGTGGCAGGGGGCACCGCACACGGCTAAGGAACGATCTCAATGATCAACTTGTGTGTCTAGAGGTGCCCCCTGCCTCCGTATATAAAGGAGACAAGGGGGAGAGGTGCGCCGGCCAGGAGGAGGGCGCAGGAGGAGTCCTACTCCTACCGGGAGTAGGACTCCGCCCCCCCCCCCCAATCCTATTCCAACTAGGATTCCCAAGGGGGAAAGAGGGAGAGGGGTGGCCGGCCACCTCTCCTAGTCCTAATAGGACTAGGGAGGGGGGAAGGCGCGCAGCCCTTATGGGCAGCCCTTTCACCTTTCCACTAAGGCCCAATAAGGCCCATATGACTCCCGGGGGGTTCCGGTAACCTCCCGGTAATCCGGTAAAATCCTGATTTCACCCGGAACACTTCCGATGTCCAAACATAGGCTTCCAATATATCAATCTTTATGTCTCGACCATTTCGAGACTCCTCGTCATGTCCGTGATCACATCCGGGACTCCGAACAACCTTCGGTACATCAAAATGCATAAACTCATAATAACTGTCATCGTAACGTTAAGCGTGCGGACCCTACGGTTCGAGAACAATGTAGACATGACCGAGACACGTCTCCGGTCAATAACCAATAGCGGGACCTGGATGCCCATATTGTCTCCTACATATTCTACGAAGATCTTTATCGGTCAGACCGCATAACAACATACGTTGTTCCCTTTGTCATTGGTATGTTACTTGCCCGAGATTCGATCATCGGTATCCAATACCTAGTTCAATCTCGTTACCGGCAAGTCTCTTTACTCATTCCGTAATACATCATCTCACAACTACCATATTAGTTGTAATGCTTGCAAGGCTTATGTGATGTGCATTACCGAGAGGGCCCAGAGATACCTCTCCGACAATCGGAGTGACAAAACCTAATCTTGAAATACGCCAACCCAACATGTACCATTGGAGACACATGTAGTACTCCTTTATAATCACCCAGTTACGTTGTGACATTTGGTAGTACCCAAAGTGTTCCTCCGGTAAACGGGAGTTGCATAATCTCATAGTTATAGGAACATGTATAAGTCATGAAGGAAGCAATAGCAACATACTAAACGATCGGGTGCTAAGCTAATGGAATGGGTCATGTCAATCAGATCATTCAACTAATGATGTGACCTCGTTAATCAAATAACAACTCATTGTTCATGGTTAGGAAACATAACCATCTTTGATTAACGAGCTAGTCAAGTCGAGGCATACTAGTGACACTTTGTTTGTCTATTTATTCACACATGTATTATGTTTCCGGTTAATACAATTCTAGCATGAATAATAAACATTTATCATGATTATAAGGAAATAAATAATAACTTTATTATTGCCTCTAGGGCATATTTCCTTCAGTCTCCCACTTGCACTAGAGTCAATAATCTAGATTACACTATAATGATTCTAACACCCATGGAGCCTTGGTGCTGATCATGTTTTGCTCGTGGAAGAGGCTTAGTCAACGGGTCTACAACATTCAGATCCGTATGTATCTTGCAAATCTCTATGTCTCCCACCTGGACTAGATCCTGGATGGAGTTGAAGCGTCTCTTGATGTGCTTGGTCCTTTTGTGAAATCTGGATTCCTTTGCCAAGGCAATTGCACCAGTATTGTCACAAAAGATTTTCATTGGACCCGATGCACTAGGTATGACACCTAGATCGGATATGAACTCCTTCATCCAGACTCCTTCGTTTGCTGCTTCCGAAGCAGCTATGTACTCCACTTCACATGTAGATCCCGCTACGACGCTTTGTTTAGAACTGCACCAACTGACAGCTCCACCATTCGATGTAAACACGTATCCGGTTTGTGATTTAGAATCGTCCGGATCAGTGTCAAAACTTGCATCAACGTAACCTTTTACGGTGAGCTCTTTGTCACCTCCATATACGAGAAACATATCCTTAGTCCTTTTCAGGTATTTCAGGATGTTCTTGACCGCTGTCCAGTGATCCACTCCTGGATTACTTTGGTACCTCCCTGCTAAACTTATAGCAAGGCACACATCAGGTCTGGTACACAGCATTGCATACATGATAGAGCCTATGGCTGAAGCATAGGGAACATCTTTCATTTTCTCTCTATCTTCTGCAATAGTCGGGCATTGAGTCTGACTCAACTTCACACCTTGTAACACATGCAAGAACCCTTTCTTTGCTTGATCCATTTTGAACTTTTTCAAAATCTTGTCAAGGTATGTGCTTTCTGAAAGTCCAATTAAGCGTCTTGATCTATCCCTATAGATCTTTATGCCTAATATGTAAGCAGCTTCACCGAGGTCTTTCATTGAAAAACTTTTATTCAAGTATCCCTTTATGCTATCCAGAAATTCTATATCATTTCCAATCAATAATATGTCATCCACATATAATATCAGAAATGCTACAGAGCTCCCACTCACTTTCTTGTAAATACAGGCTTCTCCGAAAGTCTGTATAAACCCAAATGCTTTAATCACACTATCAAAGCGTTTATTCCAACTCCGAGAGGCTTGCACCAGTCCATAAATGGATCGCTGGAGCTTGCACACTTTGTTAGCTCCCTTTGGATCAACAAAACCTTCTGGTTGCATCATATACAACTCTTCTTCCAGAAATCCATTCAGGAATGCAGTTTTGACATCCATCTGCCAAATTTCATAATTATAAAATGCGACAATTGCTAACATGATTCGGACAGACTTAAGCATCGCTACAGGTGAGAAGGTCTCATCGTAGTCAACCCCTTGAACTTGTCGAAAAACCTTTTGCGACAAGTCGAGCTTTATAGACAGTAACATTACCGTCAGCGTCAGTCTTTTTCTTGAAGATCCATTTATTCTCAATTGCTTGCCGATCATCGGATAAGTCAACCAAAGTCCATACTTTGTTCTCATACATGGATCCCATCTCAGATTTCATGGCTTCAAGCCACTTTGCGGAATCTGGGTTCATCATCGCTTCTTCATAGTTCGTAGGTTCATCATGATCTAGTAGCATGACTTCCAGAACTGGATTACCATACCACTCTGGTGCGGATCTTACTCTGGTTGATCTACGAGGTTCAGTAGTATCTTGTTCTGAAGTTTCATGATCATTATCATTAACTTCCTCACTTATTGGTGTAGGTGTCGCAAAAACAGTTTTCTGTGATGTACTATTTTCCAACAAGGGAGCAGGTACAGTTACCTCGTCAAGTTCTACTTTCCTCCCACTCACTTCTTTCGAGAGAAACTCCTTATCAAGAAAGTTTCCGAATTTAGCAACAAAAGTCTTGCCTTCGGATCTGTGATAGAAGGTGTATCCAATAGTTTCCTTTGGATATCCTATGAAGACACATTTCTCCAATTTGGCTTCGAGCTTATCAGGTTGAAGGTTTTTCACATAAGCATCACAGCCCCAAACTTTCAGAAACGACAACTTTGGTTTCTTGCCAAACCATAGTTCATAAGGTGTCGTCTCAACGGATTTTGATGGTGCCCTGTTTAACGTGAATGCGGCCGTCTCTAGAGCGTATCCCCAAAATGATAGCAGTAAATCAGTAATAGACATCATAGATCGCACCATATCTAGTAAAGTACGATTACGACGTTCGGACACACCATTACGCTGTGGTGTTCCGGGTGGCGTGAGTTGCGAAACTATTCCACAATTTTTCAAATGTACACCAAACTCATAACTCAAATATTCTCCTCCACGATCAGATCGTAGAAACTTTATTTTCTTGTTACGATGATTTTCTACTTCACTCTAAAATTCTTTGAACTTTTCAAATGTTTCAGACTTATGTTTCATTAAGTAGATATAACCATATCTGCTTAAAATCATCTGTGAAGGTAAGAAAATAACGATATCCGCCACGAGCCTCAATATTCATCGGACCACATACATCTGTATGTATGATTTCCAACAAATTTGTTGCTCTCTCCATAGTACCGGAGAACGGTGTTTTAGTCATCTTGCCCATGAGGCACGGTTCGCAAGTACCAAGTGATGCATAATCAAGTGGTTCCAAAAGTCCATCAGTATGGAGTTTCTTCATGCGCTTTACACCGATATGAGCTAAACGGCAGTGCCACAAATAAGTTGCACCATCATTATCAACTCTGCATCTTTTGGTTTCAACATTATGAATATGTGTATCACTACTCTTGAGATTCAATAAGAATAGACCACTCTTCAAGGGTGCGTGACCATAAAAGATATTATTCATATAAATAGAACAACCATTATTCTCTGATTTAAATGAATAACCGTCTCGCATCAAACAAGATCCAGATATAATGTTCATGCTTAACGCCGGCACCAAATAACAATTATTTAGGTCTAATACTAATCCCGAAGGTAGATGTAGAGGTAGCGTGCCGACCGCGATCATATCGACTTTGGAACCATTTCCCACGCGCATCGTCACCTCGTCCTTAGCCAATCTTCGCTTAATCCGTAGCCCCTGTTTCAAGTTGCAAATATTAGCAACAGAACCAGTATCAAATACCCAGGTGCTACTGCGAGCATTAGTAAGGTACACATCAATAACATGTATATCATATATACCTTTGTTCACCTTGCCATCCTTCTTATCCGCCAAATACTTTGGGTAGTTCCGCTTCCAGTGACCAGTCTGCTTGCAGTAGAAGCACTCAGTTTCAGGCTTAGGTCCAGACTTGGGTTTCTTCTCTTGAGCAGCAACTTGCTTGCCGTTCTTCTTGAAGTTCCCCTTCTTCTTCCCTTTTCCCTTTTTCTTGAAACTAGTGGTTTTGTTAACCATCAACACTTGATGCTCCTTTTTGATTTCTACCTCCGCAGCTTTCAGCATTGCGAAGAGCTCGGGAATAGTCTTGTTCATCCCTTGCATATTATAGTTCATCACGAAGCTCTTGTAGCTTGGTGGCAGTGATTGGAGAATTCTGTCAATGACGCAATCATCTGGAAGATTAATCTCCCAATTGAATCAAGTGATTATTATACCCAGACATTTTGAGTATATGCTCACTGACAGAACTGTTCTCTTCCATCTTGCAGCTATAGAACTTATTGGAGACTTCATATCTCTCAATCCGGGCATTTGCTTGAAATATTAACTTCAACTCCTGAAACATCTCATATGCTCCATGGCGTTCAAAACGTCGTTGAAGTCCCGATTCTAAGCCGTAAAGCATGGCACATTGAACTATCGAGTAGTCATCAGCTTTGCTCTGCCAGACGTTCATAACATCTGGTGTTGCTCTAGCAGCAGGCCTGGCACCCAGCGGTGCTTCCAGGACGTAATTCTTCTGTGCAGCAATGAGGATAATCCTCAAGTTACGGACCCAGTCCGTGTAATTGCTACCATCATCTTTCAACTTTGCTTTCTCAAGGAACGCATTAAAATTCAACGGAACAACAGCACGAGCCATCTATCTATAATCAACATAAACAAGCAAGATACTATTAGGTACTAAGTTCATGATAAATTTAAGTTCAATTAATCATATTACTTAAGAACTCCCACTTAGATAGACATCCCTCTAATCCTCTAACTGATCACGTGATCCAAATCAACTAAACCATGTCCGATCATCACGTGAGATGGAGTAGTTTCATCGGTGAACATCATTATGTTGATCATATCTACTATATGATTCACGCTCGACCTTTCGGTCTCCGTGTTCCGAGGCCATATATGTATATGCTTTGCTCGTCAAGTATAACCTGAGTATTCCGCGTGTGCAACTGTTTTGCACCCGTTGTATTTGAACATAGAGCCTATCACACCCGATCATCACGTGGTGTCTCAGCACGAAGAACTTTCGCAATGGTGCATACTCAGGGAGAACACTTCTTGATAATTTAGTGAGAGATCATCTTATAATGCTACCGTCAATCAAAGCAAGATAAGATGCATATAAAGATAAACATCACATGCAATCAATATAAGTGATATGATATGGCCATCATCATCTTGTGCCTGTGATCTCCATCTCCGAAGCACCGTCATGATCACCATCGTCACCGGCGCGACACCTTGATCTCCATCGTAGCATCGTTGTCGTCTCGCCAATCTTATGCTTCTACGGCTACCGTTTAGTGATAAAGTAAAGCATTACATCGCGATTACATTGCATACAATAAAGCGACAACCATATGGCTCCTGCCAGTTGCCGATAACTCGGTTACAAAACATGATCATCTCATACAATAAAATTTAGCATCATGCCTTGACCATATCACATCACAACATGCCCTGCAAAAACAAGTTAGACGTCCTCTACTTTGTTGTTGCAAGTTTTACGTGGCTGCTACGGGCTTTAAGCAAGAACCAATCTCACCTACGCATCAAAACCACAACGATAGTTTGTCAAATAGACTCCGTTTTAACCTTCGCAAGGACCGGGCGTAGCCACAATCGGTTCAACTAAAGTTGGAGAGACGGTCGCCCGCAAGCCATCTATGTGCAAAGCACGTCGAGGGAACCGGTCTTGCATAAGCGTACGTGTAAGGTTGGTCCGGGTCGTCTCGTCCAACAATACCGCCGAACCAAAGTATGACATGCTGGTAGGCAGTATGACTTGTATCGTCCACAACTCACTTGTGTTCTACTCATGCAAATAACATCAAACCATAAAACCTAGGCTCGGATGCCACTGTTGGGGAACGTAGTAATTTCAAAATTTTCCTACGCACACGCAAGATCATGGTGATGCATAGCAACGAGGGGAGAGTATGATCTACGTACCCTTGTAGATCGCAACGGAAGCATTGACACAACGTAGAGGAAGTAGTCATACGTCTTCTTCCCGATCCAACCGATCCAAGCACCGTTACTCCGGTACCTCCGAGTTCTTAGCACACTACAGCTCGATGACGATCCCCGGGCTCCGATCCAGCAAGGCTTCGGGGAGGAGTTCTGTCAGCACGACGGTGTGGTGACGATCTTGATGTATTACCGACGCAGGGCTTCACCTAAGCACTACAACGATATGATCGAGGTGGAATATGGTGGCAGGGGGCACCGCACACGGCTAAGGAACGATCTCAATGATCAACTTGTGTGTCTAGAGGTGCCCCTTGCCTCCGTATATAAAGGAGCCAAGGGGGAGAGGTGCGCCGGCCAGGAGGAGGGCGCAGGAGGAGTCCTACTCCTACCGGAGTAGGACTCCCTCCCCCCCCCCCAATCCTATTCCAACTAGGATTCCCAAGGGGGAAAGAGGGAGAGGGGTGGCCGGCCACCTCTCCTAGTCCTAATAGGACTAGTGAGGGGGGAAGGCGCGCAGCCCTTATGGGCAGCCCTTTCACCTTTCCACTAAGGCCCAATAAGGCCCATATGACTCCCGGGGGGTTCCGGTAACCTCCCGGTAATCCGGTAAAATCCTGATTTCACCCGGAACACTTCCGATGTCCAAACATAGGCTTCCAATATATCAATCTTTATGTCTCGACCATTTCGAGACTCCTCCTCATGTCCGTGATCACATCCGGGACTCCGAACAACCTTCGGTACATCAAAATGCATAAACTCATAATAACTGTCATCGCAATGTTAAGCGTGCGGACCCTACAGTTCGAGAACAATGTAGACATGACCGAGACATGTCTCCGGTCAACAACCAATAGCGGGACCTGGATGCCCATATTGGCTCCTACATATTCTACGAAGATCTTTATCGGTCAGACCGCATAACAACATACGTTGTTCCCTTTGTCATTGGTATGTTACTTGCCCGAGATTCGTTCGTCGGTATCCAATACCTAGTTCAATCTCGTTACCGGCAAGTCTCTTTACTCGTTCCATAATACATCATCTCACAACTACCATATTAGTTGTAATGCTTGCAAGGCTTATGTGATGTGCATTACCGAGAGGGCCCAGAGATACCTCTCCGACAATCGGAGTGACAAAACCTAATCTTGAAATACGCCAACCCAACATGTACCATTGGAGACACCTGTAGTACTCATTTATAATCACCCAGTTACATTGTGACGTTTGGTAGTACCCAAAGTGTTCCTCTGGTAAACGTGAGTTGCATAATCTCATAGTTATAGGAACATGTATAAGTCATGAAGAAAGCAATAGCAACATACTAAACGATCGGGTGCTAAGCTAATGGAATGGGTCATGTCAATCAGATCATTCAACTAATGATGTGACCTCGTTAATCAAATAACAACTCATTGTTCATGGTTAGGAAACATAACCATCTTTGACTAACGAGCTAGTCAAGTAGAGGCATACTAGTGACACTTTGTTTGTCTATTTATTCACACATGTATTATGTTTCCGGTTAATACAATTCTAGCATGAATAATAAACATTTATCATGATTATAAGGAAATAAATAATAACTTTATTATTGCCTCTAGGGCATATTTCCTTCAATGACCACCAAAAGCTATGGAGATAAAAGCAAATGGAGACCAAAGCTCTGATACCACTTGTAGGATCGAAAGTAAGTCTAGAGGGGGGTGATTAGACTACTTGACCAAATAAAAACTTAACCTTTTCCCAATTTTAGTTCTTGGCAGATTTTAGCTATTGTAGGACAAGTCAAGCAATCATCTCACAATTCAAGCAAGCATGCAAAGAGTATATTGGCAGCGGAAAGTAAAGCATGCAACTTGCAAGAATGTAAAGGGAAGGGTTTGGAGAATTCAAACGCAGTTGGAGACACGGATGTTTTTCCCGTGGTTCAGATAGGTGGTGCTATCCTACATCCACATTGATGGAGACTTCAACCCACGAAGGGTAATGGTCGCGCGAGTCCACGGAGGGCTCCACCCACGAAGGGTCCACGAAGTAGCAACCTTGTCTATCCCACCATGGCCATCGCCCACGAAGGACTTGCCTCACGAGCGGTAGATCTTCACGAAGTAGGCGATCTCCTTGCCCTTACAAACTACTTGGTTCAACTCCACAATCTTGTCGGAGGCTCCCAAGTGACACCTAGCCAATCTAGGAGACACCACTCTCCAAGAAGTAACAAATGGTGTGTTGATGATGAACTCCTTGCTCTTGTGCTTCAAATGATAGTCTCCCCAACACTCAACTCTCTCTCATAGGATTTGGACTTTGTGGAAAGAAGATTTGAGTGGAAAGCAACTTGGGGAAGGCTAGAGATCAAGATTCATATGGTAGGAATGGAATATCTTGGTCTCAACACATGAGTAGGTGGTTCTCTCTCAGAACATATGAGTTGGAATTGTGTATGTGTTCTGATGGCTCTCTCCACAAATGAAGAGGAGGTGGAGGGGTATATATAGCCTCCATACAAAATCGAACCGTTACACACAGTTTTCCAATCTCGGTGGGACCGAATCAACAAACTCGGTCGGACCGAAAAGGTAAACCTAGTGACCGTTAGAGATTTTCGGTGGGACTGACATGCAACTTGGTAGGACCGATATGGTTAGGGTTTGGGCATAACGTAATCTCGGCGAGACCGATTACACAAACTCGGTGAGACCAAGTTCGGTAATAAGCTAACCAGAGAGTTGGTCAGGCAAACTCGGTGGGACCGATTTGCTCTTTCGGTGAGACCGAAAAGTTACAAAAGGGAAACAGAGAGTTTACATTGCAATCTCGATGGGACCGATTCGCTCTTTCGGTGAGACCGAAAAGTTACGAAAGGGAAACAGAGAGTTTGCAATCCCATCTCGGTGAGACCGAGATCCCTATTGGTAGAGCCGAATTGCTAGGGTTTGGCAGTGGCTTATGACAAGTGAAACTCGGTGGCACTGGATAGAAAGAATCGGTAGGACCGAGTTTGGCTTAGGGTTTAGCTCATATGTGGATATGGGAAAGTAGTTGAGGGTTTTGGAGCATATCACTAAGCACATGAAGCAAAAGGCTCATTAAGCAACACCTCATCCCTCCTTGATAGTATTGGCTTTTCCTAAAGACTCAATGTGATCTTGGATCACTAAAATATAAAATGAAGAGTCTTGAGCTTTTGAGCTTGAGCCAATCCTTTGTCCTTAGCATTTTGAGGGTTCCACTTTCACATCCATGCCATGCCAATCATTGAGCTTTCCTGAAATAGTCATCTTGGAATAGCATTAGCTCAATGAGCTATATGTTGTTATGAATTACCAAAACCACCTAGGGATAGTTGCACTTTCAGTTGCCCACCGCTATGGATCGTGCCATCCATGAAGAACACCTGGGACTGAAACCTGGAGGAGGACATGTAGCCCATCTATAACGTGTAAGTGGAGTACGGTAATTGTGAACGGTAGCGCTATGAATATATGTAGACTAGTCGTGCACAAATTTATCACATGAATTGGAGATGAACTTTTGTGGCATACTCGCATTTGTCCTTTAGAATTTACTACTAGTAAATGTGTTATGTGTACGTGCAACTTGTGTAGTTGTTGCACGGGCTCCAACATGCTCTTTAAGAAAAAAAAGGTGGCACAACTTTGGATATACGTGATGTGGCGGCATCATACAGTAGCAGCGTTCGCTATAGTTGTAGTACACTCCTACTAGGACGACAACTCCTATAAAACCTTGCGCTTGGCTCTTTGCCTCTTCGAGAGGTTCAACAGTTCATACTCATGTGAACCTTGCGCTTGGCTCTTTGCCTCTTCGGAAGGTCCAACAATGATGATACTACAGTAAAATATGCTTCTGGCAATCTGACACTGATTGAACTGCTGCATGTCCACCGCGAGGGCGAGGGCGAGGGCGAGGGAGATGGAGAGGGAGAGGGCGTTGTAGTCAAAACCCTCTCCTCGTCCTGCAAACCACCGCGCGTGTGGGCGAGGGAGAGGCGTAGTAAGCAAGCTTCTCCTCATTCGGCGAGTTGACGGGACACATCAAAGCAGTACTAGTACTAGTAGTAGTAGTCCATACTGCGTCCTTTCCAATTAATATGGCTTAATTTGAAACAAGAAAAATACACTGGCGGTCAATGTATGTAACAATACGCTCTTTACGGTCACTATATATAGTTTTGCGGCGATTATACGATCACTAGCTAGCTCATCGTAGAGCATTATATTGCACCCTACTGACCGGCCACATAGTCGACGTGGCACTTTGTTGACTGGTTAAATTGTCACCTGGTTTTTGGGTCCCACCTGTCAGTTGGCAGAGCAAAGAAATCAGTTAAACAAAACTTTACGCAGGCGCGACACGAGTCCAACCCTTGCGCGCGAACCGCCCTGGCTGTGTATGTGAGTGCATGCACGTGTCCTCCCTCGGTCTTCCAACAAAGAGTGTACATTGGCTATAAAACAAAGAGTGTAGTACATGATGTACATCTACACTTCCAATGCATTTAGCCTTTAATCTAAATCGATATTGATTGACTAATGCACCAACTTGTGCTGTAGGTATAGGCTACATGTCTATCCTTAATTACAGCATGCAACGGCCTTCATTTAATCTTCTTATCTCAATGGTCGCATGCACACATAAGTTTGCTACTTTTGGGCGTTAATTATGCCCTGGTCAATGTGTAAATCTCTAAATTACAGTCTTTCATGGACGTAGGGAGTAGGTTGAGCACTTGAGCGTGAGCGTGTGTGTTGCGTCGTGTGCTGTGTGCCGCATGGGTGCGTGAGTGTTGCATGCGTCCATGTGTACGTGTGAGTGTTGCATGTTGCATGCATGCATGCATGGGGCTTACTCCCTCCCATTGACATGTTCATATTTCAAGCTTCCTCTGTTCCCTCCATATGGTGATACTCCCTCTGTTCCCAAATAGTATGGAGTAAAAGTCTCCCTCTTATATACTCCCTCTGTTCCCAAATATGGAGTATTTGTCTTTCTACAGATTTCAACAAGTGACTAGGTACGGAGCAAAATGAGTGAAGTGAGCGTAGAGGCATAGGGATACTGTAGAAAGGAAGTCCTCGCGATCCATTATTCCCCATCTCGGTCAGAGAGAACTATTCAACTAGTCTTCACAGTGAAGTGACAATACACGCTGCAACAGATGGGACACGTAATTAATAAGCTGAACCAGCATGTTGGTGTTACTAAATCAGCCTTACCCAGTACTGCCATCTCTTCTTTCTCCTCCTCTCTTCTTCTTCCTCCTCTCTTCCCCATCGTCGGCCGCACACCATTTACCCCCGCTCACTGCTCGCCCGCCCGCGCCATCTTCCTTGATAGCTCGCGCCTACCATATCCCCCCGCTCACTACTCGGCCACACGAGGAGAAGCTTCTTCGCTCGCCCGCCCGAATCCACTTCCCCGCTGGCTCGCAGGCACCGAAAACCCCAATGGCAGAACCGACTGACACGCAGAGCCGCGATTGGAATTCCCTCCCTGATGTTCTCTTGGAGCGGATCTGTAGTCGTGTGGACCTACTCAGCACCGTCCGTCTGGCCGCATGCTCGGTGTCTTTGTACCATCTACTCGTCTGCAACCGGCCGGCTCTTTTCAAGACACCCTGTTTGCCGATGCCTGATCCTCGCAGGTGGCCCAGACACCGACTTGACGATCCTACGGAGGTTGTCGTGGTGCCCCTCGACATGCTACCACTACCCGTCCACATGTCCTTCATGTGCGGCCACTACTGGGCGGGCATGAAGGCCAACTGGATCGTCCTCATCCACCACACTGGTAGTCTGTGGCATCTCGTGGATATCTACACCCAGCGAAAGATCACCCTTCCATCGTTGGATACCGCCGCCATCGAGCCTCGCGGCCCGCCGGACACTCCTGCCTACTACACACGAGACACGTCAAGCTTTTGGCTCGACCTCTGTTTGCAGAAAGTTGTAATCTACGAAGTGCCCACACCATCAGAAGACTACATGGATTACAAGCTCATTGCCTTGTTCAACATGGGATTAGTCTATCTGGAATCCAGTCGCCATACATGGTTATGGCTCATCATCAATCCTGTTGAGGCAACATTTTTGTCGGATGCTATAGTGCACGATGGCATCATTTACACGGCCGACACACAGATTGGCTGCCTATACTGGTGGAATCTATCGTCGTGTAATTGTTCTATCTCATCTCATCTTTACCTTATGAATACGACTGCCTATTCATTTGTTACAAATTTAGAATGCATAGCATGCTATAACCACATCATTGCTATATGTTCCTCTCATTTCCTAGATTTTTATGACCACACATGTTATTGTTAGAGTTGATATGAGAACAATTGGCATCTAATGATTGTTAGAATACATATTATGAGCATAACATCATGATTGCTATATGTTACTCTCCTTTACAAGATTTTTATAACAAAGCATGTTATTGCTTAGAGTTGATATGAGAACAGTAGTAGTAAGTGCTATGGTAGAATATGAGTAGGCGATGTCATAGCTGTTTTCCTCTCATTATTACATGATGTTTGAACCATGACATATTGCTAGAATATGAAAGCCATTGGCTTATTTTTTTAACTTGGGGTATGATTATGACCACGGCATTGCAATTCTCTGTCTATGATATGTGTCACTGTTATAATAATCTTAATTCCACACATACTCTGAACATGATTGTTTATTTTTGTCCTTTTGGTCTCCCATTTGAATTGTTGCAGCAGATGCAAATGCGCTGGCCTTCATGATTCCAGGACCTGGAATCATACCAGCCGATGGGTGGTAGTTTATCGCTCGTTCATCTGACGGCGGTCATTTGATGCTCATTCGCACGTACCAAATTGACCAAACCATTACATCAAACCACATGCAGTACAATGCATGGGGCGTTCATGACATTGATGGCTATGGATGCTTCGTGGTCGAGAAAGATACCAGCTTTGTTGGGCCAGGCGTATTCAACTGGAGGCGGGTTTACAGCCTCGGCAACCACTCCTTGTTCCTCGGGCTCAATTATCCGATCATCCAACCAATCATCGATCATATCACCGGCGATGATTACTGTGCTATGCAACTTCCATTCACGAGGGGGGGCTGTGTTTACACATCATACCATGGGTTTCATGAATCACCATATCCAAAGATTCGTCGACACAGCTTGTTGCCAGATAATCTTCAGTGTGTGAAAGGCATCAAGCTTCCATGCGATGGATGGCTTTTGCAAACCTGACATGCGGCGATGTGGTTCATGCCAACAGCAAATATGCACAGCTTGATTCGTGCTGATATCTAGACTGAGCCATGTATTCTGCTGCTGTAGCACGACCCTCTTTTGTTGGATATTATGTATTGTTGTTAGTTTGAAGCACTCCTCTGGTTTGACTGATAGATACCTTCCTGGGATCAAGTGTATCCTAACTCACCTGCGTAGGCTTAAAGTGTGTACTTGTTAGTTAAACCAATGTATAAATTGTGACACTAAATACGACTAGTAAGTACTCCAATACAGTAGCAGTACTAGTATACGTCGGTCAAATTATTCATCATGTCCACGCATTGAATTGACGTGACAACATGCTGCGCGTGAGGTGACACAAGAATCCCGGCGGCGTGTTCGGGTAATCTGGACTTCAGATTTGGAGTACCACTTATCTGTCGAAATCTTTCATCATTCACTTAAAACAGTCGATTGATCATACATTGAGTACCATATAACTGGAATTACCGGTGCAAGTCGAAGACGGATTGGCCAGTGCAGTCGGCTGGCGTCAAGTTCGATCCCACGGATCAGGAGCTGATCGAGCACCTTGAGGCCAATGTGAGTGCTGACAGCACGAGATTTCAGTCTCTCATCGATTTGTTCATACCAACCATCGACAGCGAGCACGGCATATGCTACACCCAACCTAAGAAACTTCCAGGTAAGACACCGATCGGCCGTCTACTGTAGCGACCCGACCTCAGACGGTCAAGCCTCTGTGTTACTGTGCCATCCCTGGATCAGTATGCTGGCACACACAGTACATCAATGTATATATCAAAGTGCAATCGCATGTATAAATAACGTAAAATGATATATACCTCATAATACTCAGCGGAAACAATCAAACGGGTGTGGAGTCCCATCAACGCCATCGGCAGGTTGAGTGTAGACCGTAACCCTGTATCGTAATTCTTACTCGTCGAGGAAATATCTGCAACATGATACGTTGCAGCCGTGTAGGTCAGTACATTGAATGTACCGGCAAGATCACAATAAAAAGAACAGATGATAAAACTATACTATATGCATTATGGCTTTGTGGCTCTGTACCTGAATTTTGTTTGCGTAAAAGCTGATTTGTTTTCCCTACATCAAAGGAATAAATGAAGTCTGTACTATGGAGTTTTCTATCATGACATGGCTCCGCCAACCGATGTCTCATAGCCCAAAATCATCATAAGTTGCCCACAATTAAGTTATCAGTCCGGTGTTGAGAGTTCTGAGATAGATCCAAGTCCAGAGGCTCAAATTGTCCGTAACCGGGGACACGGCTAATCGATTAGGTTTAAACCCTCTTCAGAGGTTAGTACACTTTACCCGCAAGATTCGATCCCTCTCTTTACGTTCTCGCACTTCAGGGTGTTTGAGAACAAGATGACCGAAACATGGTCTTCCGAAGAGTTCCCCTGACCACTGTCCGGTGCTCATCCAATCCTACCGTAGTTCTACATCTGCTAGCACCGTCCCAGCCAGAGTCACAACTAAGGTCAACCAAGCCAGAGCCCATAGTGACTTGCGGTTGCACAGGTAAGCTTCCGGGCATGAAGTATTCTTCCGTCTCTTTGAGTCTGGGTGAAGCTTTCCGCAAGATGTCATGGCGCTTCTCCATGCATCCCGGCCAACCACTGGTTTCTCCAGGGTGCCCGTCAACCGTCCTTCACCCAGTAGTGTGTATTGAATTCTTGTCTTGAGTCTTGAAGTCTTGAGGCCTTGAAGATGCAGTCCTTGCAGATTCCATCATGGAGTTGTCGTCATTGACGTAGAGCCTCCATTCTCACACCACTCCCGAGCACTCATACCAAACCCCGTCTACTATAGCGTAGCATTAAAATAATTAACGTCCCGGGCTTGGTAACAGGGTGATGGGTTCCTACCTCATGCATACTACTCAACTACAAGGATTTCAATAACACTACTGAGGGGTGGTTGTAAAGGTGCCACTAAATGCAATAAAACATAGGTAAGAAAAGCATGGTCAAAGTGAACTTGCCTGGTGATGTTGACGAAGAAGAATTATCGTTCTCAAGAAATAACTTGATAGACTACTCGTCACTCTCTGATGAAATCTATGTAACAAACATATCATTCACATAAGCACTCACACTAACAATCAAAACAAAAGGGAGAGTGAATAAGAATCCGAAGGAACTTCAAATAAAACTAGGGAGTCTTCTTCTACAACATTCACAAAAATAGTTTTGTCTAACGGAAAGTAAAACACTAAAATAACAGAGAATAAAATATAAATTTATTTAAGACAAAAAAAAAAGTATTTTTTTTCATAAAGCTATTTTGAAAGTATTTTCAATTGGGAGTTAAAACAGTAGAGAAATCCATTGCAAGTTATTAGCGAACTTGAATTGATTTCACGATAACAAAATAAAAATAAATATAAAAACTTGTTGAACACCTACTATTTAACTAATAGAAACCAAACATAAACTTTCTGAAATATAAAATAAAATAATTTAAAAACAACTATAGAAAGGAAGTAGCTATAATTCGAATAGAACTAAAACAGAATTTGTTTTACATGAAATAATAAACTAAAAATACTCAAACAATTTTGAAGTTTTTACCACTGGTTAATATGATCACTAGTGATCAGTAGAAAAAAAAAGAATCAAATAAAAATCTATTTTTAAACTCCCGGAATAAGCAAAACAAGCTTTAATTCAAATCTGATCTAACTCAATTTTTATAAATCCAAACATAGACAAATTATATATTTTTGGAAACTACAAGAAAATTGTGATCTAACGCAAAAAGAATCAGCATCATTGGACTTCTAGATCAAAAGTTATAAGCTAAACAAGAACGGAACTAAATCTGTTACGGAAATAAATCTGAAAACGAAAACGGAGTTACCTGTACGTGAGGTAGAGATGGCAGGAAGGTGACGGCGATGTGGAGGGCTGCTCCGGCGAGGGGGCGAGGTCGCCGGCAAGGGTGGGGGTGGCGGAGGCGGGGGTCGGCGCTTGGGGAGGTGGCGCTGGGCGATGGGGAGGTTCCAGGAGAGCTCCTGGTGAGCGTTTCTAGGCAGGAAAAGGAGGACGGTGGCGAGGAGGCTACGGGCAGGGAGGGGGCGTGCTGATGGGAAAAATGGAACGAGGAGAGGGAGGGGGTTTATAGGCGGTCTCGGGAGGCGCTGGGATGGAAAGACGAGGGAGATCGGGAAGGTGGAGTTTCCTGTCTCCATGGATATGGAAAGCTTCTGTAACGTGAGAGGAAACAGAGGAAGGAGATGATCTCTTGTTGGGCTAGAATAGGAAAGTGCTTAATGGGCCAGGTTTTTCCTAATAAAAACGATTCCATTCCTATTTTTAAAATTAGGAAACTAAAACAATAAAAAGGGAAATCAAATCAATTCGGAATAAAGAGTTTTTATATACTAAAATTATCAGAAAAATAAAATGTAGATGATGAGCATTATTCCACGGCCAAAATAAAAACTTAAAAAAATGTTTTTCAGAAAATCCCTAAAGGCTTTATTTCTTTTTGCAAATAATTTTTAAATAAAAACTTTGGTTTTTTTTCTTGGCTCAAATATTTTCAAAAATGCCCCTGATTTTGGAGGGTCATTTTCCTCCGCTCTTTCTTGCTTGCAAGAATTTATTTTTCGGGGTATTTCTCGGGGAAGAAAAATAGAGAAGCAAGTGCAAATATTTGAAAGAATTAAATTGCAAAACTCCGTTCAAATTCTTTATAGTTGAAGAAGTCATGTCATCTTCTCTCATTGATTTTAATAGGATGAATTTGAATTTACCGGAGAAGGGGAAAGTCATTTTATTCCCTCTCATTCAAAAGTTTTTGAAAAGGTTCAAATTTCACTCAAGTTTAATTCACTCAAGCAAACAAACAAACAATTCAATTAATTATATTAACATTCCGAAATTTGGGATGTTACAAACCTACCACACTTAAAATGAATCTCGTCCTCGAGATTCGAAGAGGCTAGCAAGGAAAAGGTTAGGGATTGGGGTCTTCTAGCAAATGTCTTGGTCAGAAAGGTCAGGGGTGCTACCACACTTAAAAACAAGGTCATGGTTCCAATAAACTCAGATATTTCCTCTGGAGTGTTGACAATGTATGTCTCTTCACATATCCTACAATAGCTCCTTCACCAAAGCTCTTCTGTCAGAAGCATAGAGTTTTCCTCAGAATCTTGGGTCGGTTCGTCAAAGTTGTGGTTCGTCCGAGACTGGATCTTCTTAGCTGATAGGTCCGTGTCCATTCTAGTCAACTATCGAAATACTCATGGTGGTCTACAATTTATGGTTTCCCCTGCAGAAAACGGGTCTGGGTTGAACCTCACCGTATAACCTACGATTGGCAACGGTTGCCTGTAAAGGGGTTCCATCGTCCTACCATTCTATGGTTTCATGGCTTATCGCGTCGACACCCTTCAAAGGTTTTTTTTTGAGGCTCTCTGATTTTCCATCAACATATGATAGTTCCTGATAGAAGTCTTCGGTATGGGGGCCAATCCATCCCGTACTTGAATCATTACCACATACGTAAACAGTGAATCACGTATTCTAACACTTGGGCATACTCACAAGCATTGCAGAATTTCTCTTGTTCTCGAACTAGGTTCGAGTAAATCCATGGTTTCTGCAAGCCAAACAAAACATCTATCGTCACTTCACCACTCTCAGGTTTTTGCGTAACCTCCTACGAAACATATGCTGATTGGATTACTGACTCTTCCAAATTGATTCCTTTATCAAGGTTACATCTGTTCCTTTTCAAAATCCTGGGCCTGTGCGTTATGGCCCACTTCAACACTAGTGCAGCTTTAACTCATCCTTGGAGTAACTCTCATGTTACACCTCCTTTAATTCCAGTAGTACTCTGTTTCTTCATACCATCATATCAAAATCAAAACTCCAACTTATTTTGTCCAGCTTCCTTCTATGGACCGTCATGAATAACACATTTCTTTCTTCATTGATCATGTGGCTTTACGGAGTACTACGGCACCAAAGACAAATGCACTAGTTTATCCATAAATCTCATTTTTCATATCAATCCTTTAGTACATCCTTAACCATTTTTCGTGAATCCAAATTCCAAAAGTTTATTACAAATGTCGCCACCCACATGGTTCGGTATGGTCAGACATTACTTCTAACTTTATTTATTTATCTTTCTCGAGGATTCTTCAGTCCCACTGGAATTGTGCGACATGCGCCTTGAAATCTTCAATCTTCTGTTTCATCGTGGTGGCCTTGAGCTTGACCTCCATCATCTCTGCATGCACTTCGCTTAGGTATTCCTGAGTATAACGGAGTCTTGCTTCAAGTATTTCTCCGATCTGGTGTATGGCTTCCATGGCTGCTTCACGAACAGCATCGAAGAAAGTTGCTTGTGGCACACGTGAAATGAAAAAGTACTGCCCCATCATCTTTGGGCAAACTCCTTTCAAATGGTGGAGGTGTACCTCCACATACCAAAGTTCCACTCCCTTTTGCATGAAAGGGTAGCCTTTGTAGATTGCATCTCCTTCAAGGTGAATATGCTTCATCATGTCCTTCAGGATCTTCGGGTAATCATGATCACTTGTCAGGGTCATGATTGTTTCCGGACCTTTAAGGAAAGACTCATAAAGGGTCGTCATCTGCAGTTGTGAAACAGAAATGATGCTCAGAATAAGGTACTTATCCCCTGGGGCATACATTCATATCATCCAAACAGAACTTCAAACTCAATTTCCAATTTCCTGTTTATGCATCACAACTCATCTTCTTCCATGTTCATCAAGAATATTAATTTCCAAGATAAGATAAAATATGACAACTCCTTAAAGCTTTTCAGCATGTGACATTACAACTTTATTGAGTCATGAACTATTACAATCTCAGAGTAATCTATTACATAACTCAACTCATTGAGCTCATGAAAATGAAATTGCTTTCTACTACTCTTATTATCCATATCAAAATTCCAGCTACTCAACTCCAGCTTTCATCTTGTCGGGACTTTTAATAGCATAATGTCCTGCCTCCTTGCAGCGAAAACAAATGACTTCTGACATGTCTCGGGGCTTCTTTGTGATTATGCGTGCTCCTTGGATTCTTGGCTTCTTTTCTGGACATTTACTAGCGTAATGACCTAAATCCTTGCACATGTAACAGGTGATATGACTCAAGTCCTTCTCTGCAAAAATTGTGTTGTTCTCGGGTTGCCTTCTTTTTCTCTTCCTGGATTTCTCTGTAATGATCAGAGTTTCTATTTCCCGAGGATCAAACTTCACTACTGCTCTCGGGAAATACCCCAGATACTCTTTTATTCCCTTGGGGCAGTACTGCGAAAAATGTCCTTCTTCTCCGCATGAATAGCAGGCATTGGAGTAAAATCTGTTGAGGCCTTCTCCATCAGGGTCTTCAACACATTCCTTCATCACAGGTTCTTTCATAACTTCTCGGAGGGCTTCTTTCATTCCTTCTTCCTGCTCCTGAATAGTTTGTTGCACCATGGGGTAAATGTGACACTGGGTCGGGTAGTGGGTGGTTCCTTCACACAAGAAACAAGTCACCTGACTAGTTGGGCATTCCTCAGCTGGGTGTTTCTCCTCACAATGAGGGCATCCATCCTTGTGTTCCTCCTGGGTGTGTCCTATTTCTCCGCAAATCTTGCAGGCACAAGGTTTATTTCTTGGTGTATCATGGTGCTTCCGGGTAAGACGTGATCTCAACAGGGTCTTCTTGAATTCCTCTCAAGTTCTTGCTCCATTAAATCCTTGTATGGCTTGATGCATTTTCCACCAGGTTGCAGCACTTTCTGTAAAGCACTGAAGAGCGTATTGAACCTCATACTTCCTTGGAATCAAATTGCTCCCGAAGTGATTTTCCATGTTCTGAATCCATAGCTCTGCCTCCGGCTGAGTCTTCGGTTCAGAGAATATCAGTCCAACTTCATTCATCATCTATGGGGTTCAAAAGTTTTGGGATGAGATATGAGAGAGGCGGGGAGGGATATACACACAATACAAACAATAGTTTTTGAAGAAACAAGTTTTACTTTGTGGCTGTCGGGAAAACATCAAACAAATGACAGCTCACAAATCGTTGTATCTAACGTAAGTGTGTAACAGGGGTTTGGTCTTCTAAAGGTCAAATCTCTTCAGATCCTTCAAGTTTTCGGAGTCTTCAACTGTGGTAGCTTCTAATACATGGTGAAATCCTCTTTACTCTGAAAGGGTCATCAATTCCTTCTTGGAGCGTCTTCAGTTGATCCTCCGGTTGATTAAAAGGGAAAAGGGGTATATTCTAACTATTTGAGGTGAGAGTGTCAGAAGAGATGAGAAGTAAGAGTCTTTTTGTAAATAGAGTTTTTGAGATATCCTGTCCTAGGGCTTTCCGATGTCTAGGGTCACGTCCTACAGTCAACATGTGCTCTGATACCATTTCTGTAGCGACCCGATCTCAGACGGTCAAGCCTCTATGTTACTGTGCCATCCCTGGATCAGTATGCTGGCACACACAGTACATCAATGTATATATCAAAGTGCAATCACATGTATAAATAACGTAAAATGATATATACCTCATAATACTCAGCGGAAACAATCAAACGGGTGTGGAGTCCCATCAACGCCATCGGCAGGTTGAGTGTAGACCGTAACCCTGTATCGTAATTCTTACTCGTCGAGGAAATATCTGCAACATGATACGTTGCAGCCGTGTAGGTCAGTACATTGAATGTACCGGCAAGATCACAATAAAAAGAACAGATGATAAAACTATACTATATGCATTATGGCTTTGTGGCTCTGTATCTGAATTTTGTTTGCGTAAAAGCTGATTTGTTTTCCCTACATCAAAGGAATAAATGAAGTCTGTACTATGGAGTTTTCTATCATGACATGGCTCCGCCAACCGATGTCTCATAGCCCAAAATCATCATAAGTTGCCCACAATTAAGTTATCAGTCCGGTGTTGAGAGTTCTGAGATAGATCCAAGTCCAGAGGCTCAAATTGTCCGTAACCGGGGACACGGCTAATCGATTAGGTTTAAACCCTCTGCAGAGGTTAGTACACTTTACCCGCAAGATTCGATCCCTCTCTTTACGTTCTCGCACTTCAGGGTGTTTGAGAACAAGATGACCGAAACATGGTCTTCCGAAGAGTTCCCCTGACCACTGTCCGGTGCTCATCCAATCCTACCGTAGTTCTACATCTGCTAGCACCGTCCCAGTCAGAGTCACAACTAAGGTCAACCAAGCCAGAGCCCATAGTGACTTGCGGTTGCACAAGTAAGCTTCCGGGCATGAAGTATTCTTCCATCTCTTTGAGTCTGGGTGAAGCTTTCCGCAAGATGTCATGGCGCTTCTCCATGCATCCATTTCTGTAGCGACCCGACCTCAGACGGTCAAGCCTCTGTGTTACTGTGCCATCCCTGGATCAGTATGTTGGCACACACAGTACATCAATGTATATATCAAAGTGCAATCACATGTATAAATAACGTAAAATGATATATACCTCATAATACTCAGCGGAAACAATCAAACGGGTGTGGAGTCCCATCAACGCCATCGGCAGGTTGAGTGTAGACCGTAACCCTGTATCGTAATTCTTACTCGTCGAGGAAATATCTGCAACATGATACGTTGCAGCCGTGTAGGTCAGTACATTGAATGTACCGGCAAGATCACAATAAAAAGAACAGATGATAAAACTATACTATATGCATTATGGCTTTGTGGCTCTGTATCTGAATTTTGTTTGCGTAAAAGCTGGTTTTATTTTACCTACATCAAAGGCAAAAGTGAAGTCTATACTATGGAGTTTTCTATCATGACATGGTTCCGCCAACCGATGTCTCATAGCCCAAAATCATCATAGGTTGCCCACAATTAAGTTATCAGTCCGGTGTTGAGAGTTCTGAGATAGATCCAAGTCCAGAGGCTCAAATTGTCCGTAACCGGGGACACGGCTAATCGATTAGGTTTAAACCCTCTGCAGAGGTTAGTACACTTTACCCGCAAGATTCGATCCCTCTCTTTACGTTCTCGCACTTCAGGGTGTTTGAGAACAAGATGACCGAAACATGGTCTTCCGAAGAGTTCCCCTGACCACTGTCCGGTGCTCATCCAATCCTACCGTAGTTCTACATCTGCTAGCACCGTCCCAGCCAGAGTCACAACTAAGGTCAACCAAGCCAGAGCCCATAGTGACTTGCGGTTGCACAGGTAAGCTTCCGGGCATGAAGTATTCTTCCGTCTCTTTGAGTCTGGGTGAAGCTTTCCGCAAGATGTCATGGCGCTTCTCCATGCATCCCGGCCAACCACTGGTTTCTCCAGGGTGCCCGTCAACCGTCCTTCACCCAGTAGTGTGTATTGAATTCTTGTCTTGAGTCTTGAAGTCTTGAGGCCTTGAAGATGCAGTCCTTGCAGATTCCATCATGGAGTTGTCGTCATTGACGTAGAGCCTCCATTCTAACACCACTCCCGAGCACTCATACCAAACCCCGTCTACTATAGCGTAGCATTAAAATAATTAACGTCCCGGGCTTGGTAACAGGGTGATGGGTTCCTACCTCATGCATACTACTCAACTACAAGGATTTCAATAACACTACTGAGGGGTGGTTGTAAAGGTGCCACTAAATGCAATAAAACATAGGTAAGAAAAGCATGGTCAAAGTGAACTTGCCTGGTGATGTTGACGAAGAAGAATTATCGTTCTCAAGAAATAACTTGATAGACTACTCGTCACTCTCTGATGAAATCTATGTAACAAACATATCATTCACATAAGCACTCACACTAACAATCAAAACAAAAGGGAGAGTGAATAAGAATCCGAAGGAACTTCAAATAAAACTAGGGAGTCTTCTTCTACAACATTCACAAAAATAGTTTTGTCTAATGGAAAGTAAAACACTAAAATAACAGAGAATAAAATATAAATTTATTTAAGACAAAAAAAAGTATTTTTTTTTCATAAAGCTATTTTGAAAGTATTTTCAATTGGGAGTTAAAACAGTAGAGAAATCCATTGCAAGTTATTAGCGAACTTGAATTGATTTCACGATAACAAAATAAAAATAAATATAAAAACTTGTTGAACACCTACTGTTTAACTAATAGAAACCAAACATAAAATTTCTGAAATATAAAATAAAATAATTTAAAAACAACTATAGAAAGGAAGTAGCTATAATTCAAATAGAACTAAAACAGAATTTGTTTTACATGAAATAATAAACTAAAAATACTCAAACAATTTTGAAGTTTTTACCACTGGTTAATATGATCACTAGTGATCAGTAGAAAAAAAAGAATCAAATAAAAATCTATTTTTAAACTCCCGGAATAAGCAAAACAAGCTTTAATTCAAATCTGATCTAACTCAATTTTTATAAATCCAAACATAGACAAATTATATATTTTTGGAAACTACAAGAAAATTGTGATCTAACGCAAAAAGAATCAGCATCATTGGACTTCTAGATCAAAAGTTATAAGCTAAACAAGAACGGAACTAAATCTGTTACGGAAATAAATCTGAAAACGAAAACGGAGTTACCTGTACGTGAGGTAGAGATGGCAGGAAGGTGACGGCGATGTGGAGGGCTGCTCCGGCGAGGGGGCGAGGTTGCCGGCAAGGGTGGGGGTGGCGGAGGAGGGGGTCGGCGCTTGGGGAGGTGGCGCTGGGCGATGGGGAGGTTCCAGGAGAGCTCCTGGTGAGCGTTTCTAGGCAGGAAAAGGAGGACGGTGGCGAGGAGGCTATGGGCAGGGAGGGGGCGTGCTGATGGGAAAAATGGAACGAGGAGAGGGAGGGGGTTTTATAGGCGGTCTCGGGAGGCGCTGGGATGGAAAGACGAGGGAGATCGGGAAGGTGGAGTTTCCTGTCTCCATGGATATGGAAAGCTTCTGTAACGTGAGAGGAAACAGAGGAAGGAGATGATCTCTTGTTGGGCTAGAATAGGAAAGTGCTTAATGGGCCAGGTTTTTCCTAATAAAAACGATTCCATTCCTATTTTTAAAATTAGGAAACTAAAACAATAAAAAGGGAAATCAAATCAATTCGGAATAAAGAGTTTTTATATACTAAAATTATCAGAAAAATAAAATGTAGATGATGAGCATTATTCCACGGCCAAAATAAAAACTTAAAAAAATGTTTTTCAGAAAATCCCTAAAGGCTTTATTTCTTTTTGCAAATAATTTTTAAATAAAAACTTTGGTTTTTTTTCTTGGCTCAAATATTTTCAAAAATGCCCCTGATTTTGGAGGGTCATTTTCCTCCGCTCTTTCTTGCTTGCAAGAATTTATTTTTCGGGGTATTTCTCGGGGAAGAAAAATAGAGAAGCAAGTGCAAATATTTGAAAGAATTAAATTGCAAAACTCCGTTCAAATTCTTTATAGTTGAAGAAGTCATGTCATCTTCTCTCATTGATTTTAATAGGATGAATTTGAATTTACCGGAGAAGGGGAAAGTCATTTTATTCCCTCTCATTCAAAAGTTTTTGAAAAGGTTCAAATTTCACTCAAGTTTAATTCACTCAAGCAAACAAACAAACAATTCAATTAATTATATTAACATTCCGAAATTTGGGATGTTACATCTACTTGCACAAACATATTCCTTTGTTTATAGCTCTATTTTTCTTTTTAGACGCAGACCTGGTGAACCAATTACAATTTGACAGTTAATAAAGAGTGAAACAAGTGACTGCAACATGCCAAAGATGTTATGAAAATGCCGACTAGGTACACTAAAACCTGTATTCCACAATACTGCAGGTATCACACTGAGTGGCCTAAGGAAGCATTTCTTCTAGCGCAATTCCAGGGCATTCAAAAGGGGCACGTGGACGCGTCGCAAGATACAGTCGGAGTGCGACATGCACGCGATGTGGCACAAGACCGACAATACCTTGCTGGTGATGGTCAATGGCCGGCAGACGGGCAGCAAAAAAGGTTCTGGTGCTGCACACCAACAAGAACTTCGACCAGCAAAGGACCAACTGGGTGATGCACCAGTACCACCTCGGGGACCTGGAGCAAGAGAAGGAGCGGGAGCTGGTCCTCTGCAAGATTTTCTACCAGACGAACACTAGGGCCAGGAGTAAAAAGATTATAAGTTAGTTTGGTATTGGTAGTTGTACTACCTTGTCGTCCGCAAGTTGGTATTGTTGTTAATGATCTTTTGGTATGAACTTGCATTTGCTCCCAACCATCATGCTGAGGGTCGACGTGGATATAAAGCTGAATCATTTGTTTCGAAACGAATTTTCAGGCACCTGATTTTTATTTGATGGGTAGCATAAGCACCCGCCGTTCGAATTCCTAGTTCTCCAATTTTTTTCGAAACAAGTGCATGCACTTATTATCACAATAAAAAACAATATCCGTGTTGCATCCTAGTTATCAGTTTGTACTTGCAGAATTCTCTCGTTTATTGAGCATGTTTATTGTTTTTTCAGGTCGAGCAAGTTTCAACTGGGTTGTAGACTGCCCAGGGTTGGTTTTGTTTTTAACAGGCCTAACCCATGACGACAATGGGGCACAAAGATCCAACAGGTATCTACTAGCCTCTGGCCCGCCAGTGTTAGTTATATTTTGTCTTACAACATCCGCAAGCAGTTTTTTTACTGAAACCAACACACAGCCCAGTTCTATTATCCTCTTGAAACGCATGTCCTACATTCGTTTTCTAATCTCTACCTATAGTTTTACTAGTTCATATACATGTATCATTATATTGAAAACACATAAAATTCCCTTTTCATATTTACATCCTTATTTTTGTTGTTTTTTCCCACCTAGCGTTGATTTTGTTTACCACTGGTTTTCCCTTAAACCAACTCAATTGTCCCACGTCTTATTTGCTTACAAAAACAAAACGATTTTTTGGCAAATCAATAAGTTCTTAAAAAATGTTTATCATTTTGGGATTACAACAGTTCGAACTCCACCGAAATATGCAAAATAAGGTTGAATTTTTTTACCGTGGTCCTGGGCAGAAAATGGGCTGTAATAAATTACTGAAGAATTAGCAAATGGGCCGCAAATTATAAAAAATAGCAAATGGGATTTATGTTGTCTGCCATAGATTTGGAGGCTGACTTGTGGGCCTACTAAGTTCATGCATACACAAGGTTTCTCAAAAAAGAAACTTAGTCAACAATCGACTCTACCAGCGTCAGACCGTTAGATGTCAATCTAATGTCAATTGTGTTTCTTCAGTCTCTGATCTTCCTGCCCCAGCCGCCCAAACCAGTGTCGTCAGAACCGCCTGCTCCCGCCTCCCGTGGCCAGCAGTGCTGCCGGGCAGGCCTCACGGCCCCATCATACTCGCATCCCTGGCCTGTCTATCCCTCTACTCACCCACACCTCCTGTTATTTTCCGGCGACGGGAGCCGAACCAGTCAACCCTCGTATTCTCCACCGTGTGGGCAGCCACTGTCGTGTCTTCCCTGGCTCTGTGTCGTTCCCTTCGTAGGCCTCGCACGTCGTCCACCGCCCTGGTGCTCTCGGTGCGGCGTGGTCAACAATGTCCATCCAACGGCCGTAGTGCTTCTTCAACCTCTGGTCTTCTTGCCCAGCCGCCCAAAGCAGCGCCGGTTGTGCCGCATGCTCCTGCCTCCTGTGGCCGACTGTGCTGCCACGGAGGCCTCACCGTCCCCATACTACTCCCACCGTTAGCCAGGCCATCCGTCCACTCACTCACTCCCCCTGTTATTATGCGGCGACGGCAGCCTCACACCGCAGCCGAACCAGTGAACCCTCGTACTCCTCTCCGCGTGGGCATCCACTGCCGCGTCTTCCCCGGCTCTGCGTCGTCCCCTTCCTAGGCCTCGCCGTCGTCCACCGCCGTGGTGCTCTTGACGCGGCGTGGTCAATGTGGTCAACGACCGATTTCCATCGGAAGAGTACTGTACATGGAGAGGCTGACAGTTGGGTCCACGGCAGCCGCAAGGAAGTGCCTCCTTATTACGCGCAAAATAATTATTCCTCCACCTGACAGTAGGGACCCACCGGACGGGCCACCAGTATTTTGCGGAAAAAACATTTCCGCCCTGACTGCTGGGACCCACCGGACGGGCCACCGTATTTCGCAAAAAAAACGTTTGCCCCTGACTGCTGGGAACCACCGGACAGATCACCGTATTTCACAAAAAAAAACGTTCCCCCCACTATCAGCTCGGACCCACCGGAAGTGCCCCCTTATTACGCACAGAAAGATGAATACTCCCCTGCTAGCTGGGACCCACCATGGTGGGAGGTTGACTTGTGGGCCTACTAAGTTGACGGGGACGGAGGGCTTTGTCAACTTAGTCAATATGAACGATTCTAGCTCCAGTGACCATACGATGTCCATCGAACAGCCGTTGTGCTTCTTCAATCTCTGCTCTTCCTGCTCCAACCGCTCGAACAAGCACCGACGGGACTGCCTTCTCCCTCCTCCCCGCGGCCGTCTGTGCTGCCGCGCAGGCCTCACCGCCCCACCGTACTCCCATCGCTGGCCTAGCCATCCCTCTACTCACCCACACCTGCTGTTATTCTCCGGCGACGGCAGACGAACCAGTAAACCCTCGTACCGTCCTACTCCCTCCGCGTGGGAAACAACTGCCGAGTCTTCCCTGCCTCTGTGTCGTTCCCTTCCTAGGACTCGCCGTCGTCCACCGCCCTGGTGCTCTCGGCGCGGCCTGGTCAAGGTGGTCAATGACCGACATGCATCTAAAGAGGACTGTACATGGAGAGGCCGACAGCTGGGTCCATGGCCGCACGCAAGAAAATGCCTCCTTATTACGCGCAAAATAATGATTCCTCCACCTGACATCAGGGACCCAACGAAAGGGCCTCTGTATTTCGTGAAAAAAACGTTACCGCCGCTGACAGCTCGGACCCACCAGCTATATCTTCACACGCAAGTAAGTGCCTCCTTATTACGCACAAAAAAATAAATACTCCCCCTGTTAGCTAGGACCCAGTATAGTGGCATGCTGACTTGTGGGCCTACTAAGTTGACGGGGACGGAGGGCTTTGTCAACTTAGTCAATATGCACGATTCTAGCTCCAGTGACCGTACGATGTCCATCCAACGGTCGTAGTGCTTCTTCAACCTCTGGTCTTCTTGCTCCAGCCGCCCAAACCAGCGCCGGTCGTGCCTCATGCTCCTGCCTCCCGTGGCCGGCTGCGATGCGGCGGAGGCCTCACCGCCCCCTACTACTCCCACCGCTGGCCAGGCGATCCCTCTACTCACCCACACCCCCTATTATTCTGCGGCGACGGCAACCTCACACCACAGCGAACCAGTGAACCCTCATACTCCTCTACGTGTGGGTATCCACTGCCGCGTCTTCCCCGGCTCCGCGTCGTCCGCTTCCTAGGCCTCACCGTCGTCCACCGCCCTGGTGCTCTCGGCGCGGCGTGGTCAACGTGGTCAAGGAACGGCTTCCATCGGACGTGGACTGTACGTGGAGAGGCTGACAGCTGGGTCCACGGCCGCAGCAAGGAAGTTCCTCCTTATTACGTGCAAAATAATTATTTCTCCACCTGACAGCGGAGACCCATCGGGTGGGCCACCGTATTTCGTGAAAAAGATGTTTGCCCCTGACTGCTGGGACCCACCAGCTACATCTTCGCACGCAGGGAAGTGCGTCCGGGGAAAAAAACGATTCGCCCCCCTGACTGCTGGGACCCACCAGCTACATCTTTGCAGGCAAGGAAGTGCTTGACAGTCGGGACCCACCTAGTCAAAGCGTACGTAGCATTGTCATTCTGGTCGCGAACGTGTACGTACATATATACTGGTGGATGTAGAGGCGCACACGTGTCGTAGTAGAGGCTCGTACGTGTCGTAGTAGAGGCGCGCACGTATCATGTACATGTATGTACAGCGGCCAGGGTGCAAGAAAGAAAATACGGCCACGTATGTGTACATACGGGCGGGGTCTCGAACGCCTACTCGCGCATACGTACGGCCAGGGCTCGTGTACATGGCTGGGTTGGAATGGAGAAACAGCGTCGTCGTCGTGTTCATGGGGAGGCAACGGAATGCGTTGTGTTCATGGGGGGGGCAACGGAATGCATCGTGTTCATGGGGAGGAAACGGAATGCGTCGTGTTCATCGGGAGGGCTTGGACGGAACAGGCGATGGAAACAAGGCCTGGCGTACCGCAGAACGGAGGAAATGGCCTTGTGTTCGACTGGCCACGTTCGAAACGGGATCCTGTTCATCGGGAGGGGTCTGGCATACTGCAAAACGGAGGAAACAGACCTCCTACGGTCGAAACGGGGGTCCTGTGTTGATCGGGAGGGTTGTGGCGTACCGCAAAACGGAGGAAACGGACCTCCTACGATCGAAACGGGGGTCCTATTGATCGGGAGGGGTGTGGCGTACCGCAAAACGGACGAAACGAACATCCTACGGTCGAAAGGGGGGTCCTATTCATCGGGAGGGGTGTGGCGTACCGCAAAACGGGACTCCACAGGATACTGTTCATCTCCACCGTCGACCTCCTCCAGCCTCCACGGGCTACCGTTAACCTCCTCCAGCCTCCACGGGCTCCTGTTCATCCAGCCTCCACCACGCGCTACTCCATCGGCTACTGTTCAACCACCCTCCACCGTCTACTGTTCATCCAGCCCTCCACATCACGGGGTCCTGTTCAACCACCCCTCCACCATCTACTGTTCATCCAGCCCTCCACCACACCACTCCCCGAAATTTTCCTCGCCCTCACTTCTAACATGGTTTTTTCCGTCATGGACGGCCCAAAGAGTGTCATGCAGCTATGTCTCCGGCCCGCCCAGGACGAAAAGCCCATTTTCTGTCATGATTTTTTGTCATAGAAGTAGGAGCCCACCACATCTATGATGATACCGGGTTTTGTCACAATTATTGTCATAGAAGTGTCATATGTATGACATAAAAAAATTTCGTTCGGCCCAAACTATCATGGATGTGTCTTGTTTTTGTAGTGGCTACTGCAAGCGGGCCTGTGGCCTTAGGCCTCTTCTACAAGTCACCATCAAGCCACCCCGCAGCCGCTGCTGAACCGCCTCGCTGCCTCGGCGCCTCCAACCTACCGGTCTGTGGTCCTCCGAGTCACTACGTCTGCGGTCCCGTTAGGCCGCCGAGCTGGTTCGCTTCTGGACCGGCTGCCCGCTGCGCCACCTCTCCTTGCTAGTTTCGTCTTTGCTGTGCGAGCCGCCTACTGCAGCCGGGTCAACATCCGCGCCTTGTGCCGCCGGCCTCGACCCATTACTTCTGCCATGGCTCTCGTCTTCGAGTTGTCTTGAGCCGCCGGTGCCACAATAAACCGCCCCTGCTGAGTTGGTTCTCCGTCACCCCGTGCGGCCTCATCTTGAGCCGCCACTGCTCAAACTCGTCATCGCATCCGCCATCGCCGGTTCGTGCCTACAAACTGCCATGACCTCGTGTCGTGCCTCCACTGAGCAGGCTTTGAGTCACCGAGTCTGCTACACACGAATCGCCTCAAGTCAACCATGCCTCAGCCCTTAACTGCTTGCCTACACGCAGCTCTACGCCGCCGTTACGGCCGCGCCAAGCTTCCCTTTTCAGAAACAACCTCGCCTCGACCTCATAAAGAACTGCCATCATGCCTTCGCCGAGTCGTCACCTGAATCGTGGCCGAGCCGTCGCCTCACCCCCGCCATGCGCTAGGAGAGTCTCCGCTACTTTAACCCACCGATGTGCCACATGCTACTGTCATCGAGTCACCTCGTTGCGAGTCTTCACCGACGGCTCACCGCCACGGTCTTAGCTGCCGCCAAGAGCCGTCGGCCGCGTGTTAGACTGGCTGGTCTTGAGCCTCCACTTGAACCGCCCAGCCTTGACCCGCTACTCTTGCCATGGCTCTCGTCTTCGAGTCGTATTAAACCGCCGCTGTCGTAGCCTCTGCCTTAAACCGCCCTCACCTCCTCCTGCTCTGCGTGCTTGCGCTAAACCTCCCATGGCCTCCTTCTGTTTTCAACCCGCCATCGTGGATGCACATTGAGCCGCCGCCGCTCGATTTTTGTCGCCGGGTCGACCCCGCCCTGTTTCCACTACGGTTGAACCGCTACCGCTATCGCTTCATGGGTCGTCATGGCCTCGAGGGCCGCCATTGCCTCGTCAAGCCAGCCGCGCCTGAGCCGCCACGACCCGCCCGTGCTCCGCCGGATCTCGCCTCTGTTCACATGGCCTTGAGCGGTCCTTCGTTCGGCCGCTTCCGTCCTAAACCGCCGGACGCTGTCGTCGCTGCCGCCTTGCCACCTAGCTGCCATGCTCCATCTCACTAGGGGCCTCCCTGAGCCGATGCGCCTTGCGCCGCGCTGAGCCGCCGTTACCTCGTTTTGAGTCGCCCTTGTTGCGAGCTCACACCGAGTCGCCGTCCTACCTTCACAAACGTTGGTTGCCTCGATCTTCATCTTCTGCAAGCTGCTGTTGTGCATTGTTACGGCCGTCGTTTCAATGTCGCCACTGAATCGTGGCAGGGTCAAAGCCCCAGTGAGGCCCTGTTTGTTTGAGCTGCCGCCTCGGACCGACCTTGCCGCCTCTGCCGCGACCAGCTCCGGCCCCGCGGGCTCCCGCCGCTCGCTCTGCAAGAGAAGGAGCCATGTTTCCTCTGTGCTTGCTCTGGATGGCAAGAAGGAAACAAAGGAAAAGTCAAGGGATGGCTAAAAATGTGGATTGGTCAATACAACTCGAAGGATCTGGTTCAGAGTCATCCAATTCCGGTTCTGTTGTGTCTAGTCGGCCGCCGCCTTGCCTCAACTGGAGAGAGTGGCTTAAAAATGGCGCTATATATGGATCATCCATCGTTTAAACGAACCAGGTGATATCCTTTCTATGTATTTTAGTATATATTAAATTGTTTGAGAACAATTACTCTGATCTATAATATTTTCCGCAGGACCATTATTTATTATAAAAAAAGGTGTCGCGTAAGGGGTGCGCGCCAACATCACGATTGCACTAGTGCTTGTTCATGTCGTGATGCTCGATGGATACATACCTTCAGCGTGGTGATGATAAACTCCGCGGTGGATAATTTCTAGCCTAACATATCAGGTGAAATCCATCCAGTATATTTTTATATTATATATTGCTTTCTTTAAAAGAGCAATTACTTCGGCTTGTAAGTTCTTCAATGCAGGGCAAGTTGTCTACTGCAAAAGGGATTTTTATATCACTGAGTTGTTGAATGACTCATACTGGTTTATATCACGGTCAAATATGGAGAATCTCAAGCCAACTCCTTGAGTCGCCTTAAGACTCGGGGGCTACAATGACGTGACTCGGCAGAATTGGCCGGTTTAAGTGAATTCAAGAACTCTGGGTCAGTGGAGGGAAGATAACCCGACCCTGGAGGCTACTGCCTTATTGGCAAATAATTAAAGGTCGTCAGAAAATTTCGGGCTTAAAAAGAAGGATTCCGGTTTAAAATCCGACTATCGAGCCCATATTATAAGAGCACAACTTTGGTTACTTTGGTAATCCGGCTATCAAGCCCATGTTATAAGAGCACAACTCTCGTTACTTTGGTAATCCGGCTATCAAGCCCATATTATAAGAGCACAGCTCTGATTACCTTGGTAATCCGGCTATCAAGCCAATATTATAACTTCATATGAGCATAGCTCTGGTCTACTTGGAGGCTTCAAGACCAGATTAAAGGGACCAAAGAGAGTCTGTTGCACAACACAACTCAAACATAGGTACCCCTTGGGCACAGCCCACATAATCACTTGGGGGCTTGGCTGTATTCGAACCATAGCTACACCTCTTATTGGCGTAAGGCCACTGATACGTCTCCAACATATCTGTAATTTTTTATTGCTTCATGCTATATTATCTATTGTTTTGAATGTTTATGAGCTTTATTGTACACTTCTATATCATTTTTGGGACTAACCTATTAACCTAGAGCCCAGTGCCAGTTTATGTTTTTACCTTGTTTTAGGGTTTCGGAGAAAAGGAAAATCAAACAGAGTCCAATTGACCTAAAACTTCACGGAACTCATTTTTTGAAGGAAAGAAGCCCAGAAGACTTGTAGTGCACGTCAGGGGACCTACGAGGAGGCCACGAGGCAGGGGGCGCACCCACCCCCTCTGGGCGCGCCCTCCACCCTCATGGGCCCCTCGTAGCCCCCTGACGTACTTCTTATGCCTATATATCTCCATATACCCTAAAAACATCCGAGAACACAATAGATCGGGAGTTCCGCCGCCAGAAGCCTCTATAGCCACCGAAAACCAATCTAGACCTGTTCCGGCACCCTGCCGGAGGGGGCAATCCCTCTCCGGTGGCCATCTTCATCATCCCGGTGCTCTCCATGATGAGGAGAGAGTAGTTCTCCCTCGGGGTTGAGGGTATGTACCGGTAGCTATGTGTTTGATCTCTCTCTCTCTCTCGTGTTCTTGAGGTGATACAATCTTGATGTATCGCGAGCTTTGCAATTATATTTGGATCCTATGATGTTTCTTCCCCCCTCTACTCTCTTGTAATGGATTGAGTTTCCCCTTTGAAGTAATCTTATCGGATTGAGTCTTTAAATATTTGAGAACACTTGATGTATGTCTTGCCGTGCGTATCTGTGGTGACAATGGGATACCACGTGATTCACTTGATGTATGTTTTGGTGATCCATTTGCGGGTTCCGCCCATGAACCTATGCATAGGGGTTGGCACACGTTTTCGTCGTGATTCTCTGATAGAAACTTTGGGGCACTCTTTGAGGTCCTATGTGTTGGTTGAATAGATGAATCTGGGATTGTGTGACGCATATTGTATAATCATACCCACGGATACTTGAGGTGACATTGGAGTATCTAGGTGACATTAGGGTTTTGGTTGATTTGTGTCTTAAGATGTTATTCTAGTATACGAACTCTAGGGCTATTTGTGACACTTGTAGGAATAGCCCAACAGATTGATTGGAAAGAATAACTTTGAGGTGGTTTCGTACCCTACCATAATCTCTTCATTCGTTCTCCGCTATTAGTGACTTTGGAGTGACTCTTTGTTGCATGTTGAGGGATAGTTATGTGATCCAATTATGTTAGTATTGTTGAGGGAACTTGCACTAGCGAAAGTATGAACCCTAGGCCTTGTTTCCTATCATTGCAATACCGTTTATGCTCACTTTTATCACTTGCTACCTTGCTGTTTTTATATTTTCATATTACAAAAACTAATATCTACTATCCATATATCACTTGTATCACCATCTCTTCGCCGAACTAGTGCACCTATACAATTTACCATTGTATTGGGTGTGTTGGGGACACAAGAGACTCTTTGTTATTTGGTTGCAGGGTTGCTTGAGAGAGACCATATTCATCCTACGCCACCTACGGATTGATAAACCTTAGGTCATCCACTTGAGGTAAATTTTCTATTGTCTGACAAACCTCTACACTTGAGGCCCAACAACGTCTACAAGAAGAAGGTTGTGTAGTAGACATCAAGCTCTTTTCTGGCGCCGTTGCCAGGGAGGTGAGTGCTTGAAGGTATATCCTTAGATCTTGCAATCCAGTCTTTTAGTTTCTTGTTTTATCACTAGTTTAGTTTATAAAAGAAAACTATAAAAAATGGAATTGAGTTTGTCTCATACGCTTCATATTTTTAATATCTTTCGTAAGTATGATGGAAATGAAAATTGTGCTTAAGTACTAGAAGAAGAAATCTATAAAATGTTTGGCACTAAATATGTGAATGATGAGCATGATTGCAATGTTGTTAGTATGAATTCTTCGAATATCCATGATACTAATGATGATTGCACTAGTTATGATGAAAATGTCTCCTATAAACATGTCAATTTTTGTGGAGTGCGTTGGGTTTGTAAGTACACACCAAATAGGGAAGATAGATACTGCACGAGGCATAAGTACTTAGAAACTAAATTGTTGCAAGAAAGGCTAGATGATTGTGCTGAAAATTTAAATTTTCTTAGCCATACTTGTGAACTTTGCAATGAACGTGGTCATTTAGCTATCCGATGCAAATTGTTTCATGATGTAATCGTGTCCAAAAATTGTGATGAGTTGATTTCCCTTGCAAATTATAATGAACTTAGTTTGCTTATGGGTTATGAAGAAATGAAACGTTTAACCAATCATCTTCCAGAATTTGCCCATTACAAACTTCTTGGCTTTGATCTAGAGGAAATTTATATGTATTGTGCGGTGAATTGTATTGAAAATCCTTATGTTGCCAACTACATAAAGAAAAGAAAACAAATAGAAGATGAAGAGAATACTAACGAAAGGGAAGAGACTTCGCAATACCCTCATATTATTTCTTATGATGAATTAGGTAACGAGGAGGAGCCTCCTATTCAACCAATCTCATTAATAAGGAGCTCCAGAAGGAGGATTGAACCCACACATGATGTGGTGAAGAAGAAGAAAAGAAAAAGGAAGAGAGGTAAAAAGATATCTCCCCCAAATAATGCTGCTCCTATTACTATTGTGCCTCATGAAAATACAATTGTGGAAGATAATGATACTTCTTATGGTCTTGAAAATCTTTTTGGCACTTGCTTGGATGAATATGATAATTGCTATACTATTGGTGCTATCCATACTGTTAATTATGAGAGTGATTATGATTACGATATGAAAAGGCCCAAGCTTGGGGATGCTATGTTTGATGAAGATGATGTTTTTGAGAATATATTTGCTAAAATTAATGTTTGTCCCAAGCTTGGGGAAGCTATGATTAATTAAGATGATATTTTTAGTCTCCCAAGTTTTGATATGCAAATTTATAATGATAATAGCATGCCTCCTACTTATGATGATTATTGTGATGATACTTATGCTATAAAAAGTAGTGATTATATTTATAAAACTTGTCATGATTATGATTACCCCTTCTCTGAACATTACTCTTTTAATGTGGAAACAATTTATAGTATTCGAGTCTCTTATGATGCTCCCACTATTCCGAATGAGAAGAATTTTGCTTATGTGGAGAGTAATAAAAATTCTACGCTTGTAGATCATGAAAAGAATGCTTTAGGTGCTGGTTATATTGTTGAATTCATTCATGATGCTACTTAAAATTATTATGAGGGAGGAATATATGCTTGTAGGAATTGTAATAATATCAAGTTTCCTCTCTATGTGCTTAAAGTTTTGAAGTTATGCTTGTTTTACCTTCCTATGCAAGTTGATTCTTGTTCCCAGAAGTTGTTTGCTCACAAAATCCCTATGCATAGGAAGTATGTTAGACTTAAATATGCTAGTCATATTCTTCATGATGCTCTCTTTATGTTTCAATTGTTATCTTTTATGTGAGCATCATTGAAATCATCATGCCTAGCTAAGGGCGTTAAACGATAGCGCTTGTTGGGAGGCAACCCAACTTTATTTTAGTTCCTTGCTTTTTGTTCCTGTTTAGTAATAAATAGTTCATCTAGCCTCTGTTTAGATGTGTTTTTATGCTTTTAATTAGTGTTTGTGCCAAGTAGAACCTTTGGGAAGACTTGGGGAAAGTCTTGTTGATCATGCTGTAAAAAACTGAAACTTTAGCGCTCACAAGAATTGCTGCCATTTTTATTTGGAAAGTGATATTTAGTTAATTATTTTTGCAGATGATTAATAGATAAATTACTCAGGTCCACCAGTTTATTTGAGAATTTTATGAGTTCCATAAGTATACGTTTGATCCAGATTACTACAGACTGTTCTGTTTTTGACAGATTCTGTTTTCGATGTGTTGTTTGCTTATTTTGATGAATCTATGGCTAGTAAAATAGTTTATAAACCATAGAGAAGTTGGACTACAGTAGGTTTAACACCAATATAAATAAAGAATGAGTTCATTACAGTATCTTGAAGTGGTGATTTATTTTCTTATACTAATGGAGCTTACGAGTTTTCTGATAAGTTTTGTGTTGTGAAGTTTTCAAATTTTGGGTAAGGATTCGATGGACTATGGAATAAGGAGTGGCAAGAGCCTAAGCTTGGGGATGCCCCAGGCACCCCAAGGTAATATTCAAGTATAGACAAGAGCCTAAGCTTGGGGATGCCCCGGAAGGCATCCCCTCTTTCGTCTTCGTTCATCGGTAACTTTACTTGGAGCTATATTTTTATTCGCCACATGATATGTGTTTTTCTTGGAGAATCATGTTATTTTATTTAATTTTGCTTGCTGTTTGAATAAAATACCAAGATCTGAAATTCTTAAATGTTAGAGAGTCTTCACATAGTTGCATAATTATTTGACTACTCATTGATCTTCACTTATATCTTTCAGAGTAGTTTGTCATTTGCTCTAGTGCTTCACTTATATATTATAGAGCATGGTGGTAGTTTTATTTTGAAGAAATAGATGAACTCTCATGCTTAACTTAGATTATTTTGAGAGTCTTAAATAGCATGTTAATTTGCTTAAAATCCTAATATGCTAGGTATACAAGATTAGTAAAAACTTTCTTATGAGTGTGTTGAATACTAAGAGAAGTTTGATGCTTGATGATTGTTTTGAGATATGGACGTAATAATATCAAAGTCGTGCTAGTTGAGTAGTTGTGAAATTGAGAAATGCTTGTGTTGAAGTTTTCAAGTCCCGTAGCATGCACGTATGGTAAACGTTATGTAACAAATTTGAAACATGAGGTGTTATTTGATTGTATTCCTTATGATGGCGGTCGGGAACGAGCGATGGTCTTTTCCTACCAATCTATCCCCCTAGGAGCATGCGCGTAGTGCTTGGTTTTTGACGACTTGTAGATTTTTGCAATAAGTATGTGAGTTCTTTATGACTAATGTTGAGTCCATGGATTATACGCACTCTCACCCTTCCATCCTTGCTAGCCTCTTCGGTACCGTGCATTGCCCTTTCTCACATTGAGAGTTGGTGCAAACTTCGCCGGTGCATCCAAACCCCGTGATATGATATGCTCTATCACACATAAACCTCCTTATATCTTCCTCAAAACAGCCACCATACCTACCTATTATGGCATTTCCATAGCCATTCCGAGATATATTGTCGTGCAACTTTTCACCATTCTGTTTATTATGACACGCATCATCATTGTCATATTGCTTTGCATGATCATGTATTTGACATTGTATTTGTGGCAAAGCCACCGTTCATAATTTTTCATACATGTCACACTTGATTCCTCGCAATCCCGGTACACTGCCGGAGGCATTCATATAGAGTCATATTTTGTTCTAAGTATCGAGTTGTAATCATTGAGTTGTAAATAAATAGAAGTGTGATGATCATCATTCATAGAGTATTGTCCCCCCCCCCAAAAAAAGAGAAAGGCCAAATAAAAAAAGGAAGGCCAAAAAAAGAAAGGCCAAATAAAAATAAAAATAAAAATAAAATAAAAGGGACAATGCTACTATCCTTTTTTCCACACGTGTGCTTCAAAGTAGCACCATGATCTTTTATGATAGAGAGTCTCTTGTTTTGTCACTTTCATATACTAGTGGGAATTTTTCATTATAGAACTTGGCTATATTCCAACAACGGGCCTCCTCAAGTGCCTTAGGTCTTCGTGAGCAAGCAAGTTGGATGCACACCCACTTAGTTTCTTTCGTTGAGCTTTCATACATTTATAACTCTAGTGCATCCGTTGCATGGCAATCCCTACTCCTTGCATTAACATCAATCGATGGGAATCTCCTTAGCCCATTGATTAGCCTCGTTGATGTGAGACTTTCTCCTTTTTGTCTTCTCCACATAACCCCCTCATTATTCTATTCCACCCATAGTGCTATATCCATGGCTCGCGCTCATGTATTGCGTGAAAGTTTATAGGTTTGAGATTACTAAAGTATGAAACAATTGCTTGGCTTGTCATCGGGGTTGTGCATGATGAGAGCATTCTTGTGTGACGAAAATGGAGCATGACTAAACTATATGATTTTGTAGGGATGAACTTTCTTTGGCCATGTTATTTTGAGAAGACATGGTTGCTTAGTTAGTATGCTTGAAGTATTACTATTTCTATGTCAATATGAACTTTTATCTTGAATCTTTCGGATCTGAATATTCATACCACAATTAAGAAGAATTACATTGAAATTATGCCAACTAGCATTCCACATCAAAAATTCTTTCTTTTATCATTTACCTACTCGAGGACGAGCAGGAATTAAGCTTGGGTATGCTGATACGTCTCCAATGTATCTATAATTTTTGATTGCTCCATGCTATATTATCTACTGTTTTGAATGTTTATGGGCTTTATTATACACTTTTATATCATTTTTGGGACTAACCTATTAACCTAGAGCCAAGTGCCAGTTTCTGTTTTTTACCTTGTTTTAGGGTTTCGAAGAAAAGGAAAATCAAATGGAGTCCAATTGACCTGAAACTTCACGGAACTCGTTTTTGGAAGGAAAGAAGCCCACAAGACTTGGAGTGCATGTCAGGGGACCTATAAGGAGGCCACGAGGCAGGGGGTGCGCCCTCCACCCTCGTGGCCCCCTGACGTACTTCTTCCGCCTATATATCTCCATATACCCTAAAAACATCCAAGAACACAATAGATCGGGAGTTCCACCGCCAGAAGCCTCCGTAGCCACCAAAAACCAATCTAGACCCATTCTGGCACCCTGCCGAAGGGGGCAATCCCTCTCTGGTGGCCATATTCATCATCCCGGTGCTCTCCATGATGAGGAGAGAGTAGTTCTCCCTCAGGGCTGAGGGTATGTACCAGTAGCTATGTGTTTGATCTCTCTCTCTCTCTCTCGTGTTCTTGAGGTGATACGATCTTGATGTATCGCGAGCTTTGCTATTATATATGGATCCTATGATGTTTCTTCCCCCCTCTACTCTCTTGTAATGGATTGAGTTTCCCCTTTGAAGTTATCTTATCGGATTGAGTCTTTAAAGATTTGAGAACACTTGATGTATGTCTTGCCGTGCATATCTGTGGTGACAATGGGATACCACGTGATTCACTTGATGTATGTTTTGGTGATCAACTTGCGGGTTCCACCCATGAACCTATGCATAGGGGTTGGCACATGTTTTTGTCGTGATTCTCCGATAGAAACTTTGGGGCACTCTTTGAGGTCCTATGTGTTGGTTGAATAGATGAATCTGAGATTGTGTGATGCATATCATATAATCATACCCACGGATACTTGAGGTGACATTGGAGTATCTAGGTGACATTAGGGTTTTGGTTGATTTGTGTCTTAAGGTGTTATTCTAGTACGAACTCTAGGGCTGTTTGTGACACTTATAGGAATAGCCCAACGGATTGATTGGAAAGAATAACTTTGAGGTGGTTTTGTACCCTACCATAATCTCTTTGTTCATTCTCCGCTATTAGTGACTTTGAAGTGACTCTTTGTTGCATGTTGAGGGATAGTTATGTGATCCAATTATGTTAGTATTGTTGAGGGAACTTGCACTAGCGAAAGTATGAACCCTAGGCCTTGTTTCCTATCATTGCAATACCGTTTATGCTCACTTTTATCACTTGCTACCTTGCTGTTTTTATATTTTCAGATTACAAAAACTATTATTATCACCATCTCTTCGTCGAACTAGTGCACCTATACAATTTACCATTGTATTGGGTATGTTTGGGACACAAGAGACTCTTTGTTATTTGGTTGCAGGGTTTCTTGAGAGAGACCATCTTCATCCTACGCCTCCTACGGATTGATAAACCTTAGGTCATGCACTTGAGGGAAATTTGCTACTGTCCTACAAACCTCTGCACTTGGAGGCCCAACAACGTCTACAAGAAGAAGGTTGTGTAGTATACATCAGCCACCAGGGAAATCACTTGGTGGCTTGGTCGTATTCGAACCATAGCTACACTTCTTGATCAGCGTAAGGCCACCAGGGAAATCACTTGGGGGCTTGCTCGTATTCGAACCATAGCTACACCTCTTGATCGGCGCAAGGCCGCCAGGGAAATCACTTGGGGGCTTGCTCGTATTCAAACCATAGCTACACCTCTTGATCGGCGTAAGGCCACCAGGGAAATCACTCGGGGGCTTGGTCGTATTCGAACCATAGCTACACCTCTTGATCGGCGTAAGACCACCAGGGAAATCACTTGGGGGCTTGGTTGTATTCGAACCATAGCTACACCTCTTGATCGGCGCAATGCCATAATTATGACTATTTGGGGGCTCTGGTCGTATCTGAACCATAGCTTAAACCCTCTTGATCATACACATACATCATCATATATTGCATCATACATTGCATCATCATTACATCATCATAGCATGTATCATATGTGCATGGATATACCGGTTTATATGGCAGGAATCAGTTTTCAAACAGGGTTATATTATTCAAATCTTTAATAGCCAACATGGCTGGATTTTTGTTAGTTATCAATAACCAGTATTACGATTGAGGTTTTCAAAGTCGCTTTAGCGCAATGGATATTATTTTATCGATGGATATGATTTATTCTACAATAGAAGGAATAGTCCTGAGTCGCTGCAGGCTTACGACCCGGCACTTGGGGGCTACATTATTCAAATTGAGATTACATCAAATATGGAAGTCCCATGTCACTGCCAGCATGCGCCATGGCACTTGGGGGATAATGCAAAGTCATTTTTCGATCACCTTATTGAAGACCCGACTCATCACATTGTAATGAGTCGGCCCTTGGGGGCTATCAATTGCTCATGTCAACAATTCAAGGTACACAAGTCTTAATCCATTATATTGAAGGGTCCACTCCTCAGTTGGTAAAGCACAAAGCTCTTAACCTTGTGGACGTGGGTTCAAGCCCCATGATGGGAGTTACATCATATGATGTTATTTTCAATGAAGTATATATAAAGTCCCAACTCATTATTATCTTACTGAGCCGGCCCTTAGAGGCTACATGCTGCTGTTAAAGTCTACATGATCATATTTTCAAAGTCCATGTTCATTATTTGCATAATGACCCGGCCCTTGGGGGCTACACTGGTTGAAGTTTTTATGGGCATCAGGCAATTACAAGTCCCAAGTTGCTCCAAGCATGACAACCCGGCACTTGGGGGCTACATATGTGGAATACTTAGTTCTGATTAGTGATTGAGATGAACAACCTGGATTTCTTCAAGCTTGTGACATTCATATTGAAGCAATTCTTAAGCTGTTACTACGTTACCTTCTTAAGACTTGGGGCTACAAGTGATAGGCATATAAGAGATATATTTTCAAAGCTGATGTTAACAAATAGTTATGACCCGGTGACATCAATATTTATAAACCGGCAATTTTGGCAATGATAAACCGACAAGTTCTACATCCTTAAAGCCGGTTGAAGATCAGATGAGTATTTCAAAGACCAGTATTTTTGTTAGGCATTGGGAGCTGAATCAAATGAATTATTCTTCACAATTTTTCTCTGTGACAAACCAATGTCAGCAAATTGATTATGAAGCTGGCCTATTGACCGGGATTTTCTAGAAGAAGGAAACACAAGGACATAAGGATGATTCATGATCAGTTTAACATGGATAAATCCAAATTAAACTAGGGGCTAATGTCGGGGATATACCCCGCGGTATGACCCGGCCGGAGTTATAACCGACTGGGACTTGGTAAACCGGCAGATGGTAAACCGGCAGAGAGTTAAGACATACATTTACGACAGATGGTTAAGACGGATGGTAATCCGGCAGATGATAACCCGACATGTGTTAAGTCAGATGATAACCCGGCAAGTGTTAAGTCAGATGATAACCTGGCAGCTGTTAAGTCAGATGATAACCCGGCAGGTGTTAAGTCGGATGATAACCCGACAGGTGTTAAGTCAGATGATAACCCGGCAGGTGTTAAGTCAGATCATAACCCGGCAGACAATCATAACCCGATAGACAGTCATAACCCAGCAGACAGGGTTGCCTGGGGTTAACAAGCCCGGGACGTTAAGAAGCCCAAGATGTTAAGAAGCCCATGAAGAGAAGTCAAAATAGTTTAAGTCTTAATCAAGGTTGTCAGAATCGCGATTTTTTAATCGGATTGGAGCTCTGATGGTAGGATCGCAAATCGTGGAATCTTCACCATCAGGATCGTAAAAACGTAGATTCTATTAACTAAAATCATAGAATCAGAGGGATTAGTTTGGATCGTAAAGTCGTAGAATCGTATAACAGAATCGCGATTCTCTTAATCCGAGTTGGACTCTACATGTAGCCCGCCCCTTCAAACATATATAAGGAGGGGCAGGGCACCCCAAAGAGGGAGAGAAAAATCTTAAGGGTTAGACATAACTAGGAGAGCCGGTTTACTGCGACTCCCTCGTGATGATAATAAGACCTAGCCACAAACAGCATGTAGGGTTGTTACCGGATGATGTTTCCCGGGGCCCAAAGCTATCTAAACCCTTGTCTTGTGTTGCGTTTCTCGATTCCACTCAACCCCTCTCAAGCTACCACATACATGCGTTGGCCTCACGACTAAGTCCTCACACTAGGACATCTGCCGTGACAATTCCATGATAGTTATGTTGTTCTGTTTTGCAAATGGTGCTCCCTCTAGTGAGAATAAGCATCAACCCTTTTATGGAAGTTGATCAGGTGGACCTTTAGGCGTCGACGACAAGCACTATGAGCGTTGTATGAGGGCTAGAGCTCATATCACACATTGTCTTGCGCTATGTTAATTCTGGTGTGCCTCCAATTGCTACTCCTCTTCCACCAAACTTTGTGTGTTCCTTGTATGTGATGATTCACTTCCATGATTATGCTCTTTTCCCATGGAAACACATTAAACAAAAGATTTCACGACCCCTCACATTCATTAGTCATTAGTGGCAATATCAGAGTGATTTTCTCGGAAGTTCCAGGATTATTCGCTTTAAACAACTGTATGATGAGCTCAAAATATCACTCATCACCCACTTCCTCGACCATCACATCGAGGGTGCAGTCACCGAGGGCTTCGGGATCCGCCTCTTTTGTAGTGTCCTTCTTGGATCTTGTCGTTGAAGCTTTCTCCTTGGATGCATCGGCTTCTCCTGAGGCTTGCTTTGGATCGCTGCGATGGTCGAGGTAACTTCTCACACGTGGTAAGGATTCCCCGCCAACAATGTTGACATTTAAGAATCCACTTTCAAGTAGGAGGTATCCTTAGTAGCATGGTCAAAAATTAACGGGGGCATGTATGACGGCCTTATATCGAAGGTCACCATACACTCGACAAAGTAGCACAATGATGTTTTTTAATTAGGTCCAGTTGCCTAGCTTGTGGTTGCACGACCTATGACCTATGGGAGGGTCATCGAGAGCGGTGCCCGGGGTACGACATAGTTGGAGTGTGGCCGTTTTCGAAGTCCCATGACTCCCAACTAGTCCAAGCCTTACAAGGTCCCTCTAACCACTAGTAGAAAAAGGGCCATTTGTTCCGGTTCATAAGGGCCTTTAGTCCCGGTTCTGGAACTGGGACTAAGTCCCGGTTCTGGAACCGGGACTAAAGGGTCGTTACTAAAGCCCCCCCCTTCAGTCCTGATTCTTATACGAACCGGGACTAAAGGCCCTCCACATGGCCGCTGCGTGGAGGTCCACCTTTAGTCCCAGTTGGTAACACAACGCCAACTGGTACTAAAGGAAATTTTATGATTTTTTTTTGAATTTTTTCCCGAATTTTCAAATTGCTGAATTATTTTAACCACTAATCTCTAATCACCCCTCATCACTGCTCAATTTAACCTCTAATCTCTAATCACCCTCATCATTCTAAATCATCTAACTTCTCGGATGGTCACCCATCCTCTCACTACCCCAGCCTGAGCACACTTAACTTCTGGGTTCTATTCTCCCTCGTTTCCAAGTCTGCACTTGTTGTTTTCCTGACAATAGTCAGATGTCAATCCTATTAACTCTCAAGAGTTTAGCTTGAGAATGAAGTCACGCATTTCACTGTTTGAGTTTGAAACTATTGTTCTAAAAAACAATAATTATTTAGTAACACTAATATTTCTTGAATAAGTACTTTGACCATAGTTTGACCAGATTTGACCAAAATTCAAAAAAACTGAAATAATTATTTAGTAACACTAATATTCTTGAATAATTATTTAGTAACATTAATACTTCTTGAATAAGTAGTTTGACCATAGTTTGACCAGATTTAACAAAAATTCAAAAAAACTAAAATTTGAGCATAACTTTTTTCCTTTTAGAATTTGAGGATTCTAAAAATTTGCAAACAGGCCGTAGGCTGTCAAAATCGGATGCGGATTTTCATGCTGAACATTTTGATATATTATACGTTTTTTTCTGACATCGTATGCAAAGTTATAGCCGTTTTACATTTTCCCTACACTTTTGCAAAACATGTCCAAATTTAAGTTTTTAAATTTTCCTAACTACATCTCGAAGGATTTTAACTTTTGAAGTTTTTATCATTTTCTTTTGCTTTTTACAAAACTGAAAAGGCGATACACGGGGAGGGGGGGAGAATATGAAAATTGCACCATTAGTACCGGTTCGTGGCATCAACCGGGACTAAAGGTCCCATTTGAACCGGGACTAATGCCTGTACGGTGCCCTAGCCGCTCGAACCGGGACTAATGCTCACATTAGTCCCGGTTCGTAATGCAACCGTGATTAATGCTCTTTTCTGGCCGAACCAAAGCTCCGTTTTCTACTAGTGAACACTGAGCTCCCACCCTTCGTTTTACCCTCTTGAAGGGGCTTAGAAGGAGAGAGTGACCCTCCACTTGAGTTTATTCAAGTTAGAGTGAGTTGGTTACATGCCCTTGGGGACTTTATATAGCCTAGGTGTCCTTGACAAATGACCAAGGCTACCCTTGAAGCGAGGAGGTGGGGGTAGAACTAGGTAGTTTTTCGTCCTTTGGCCCATGTGCACCTTATTGGGCTATGAGGTGGGTTGTGGCCCATATGGGGAGAATCCCTACACTAGGAGATGCCTCCTTGCTTGGGCTTGGGCCTCTTTACTCCCTTGTCCCCTTTGACTTATTCTTTTTTGTGGTCTTCTTCCTTTCACTTGCTTTGACTAGTCTTGGCTGATGATGTGGCCTTCCACATAGGACAATGGATTAAAATCCTCTGCTATAACATATACATTATCCTCATTAGATTTAGGGCTAGCAAAGGTTAAATCCAGAACTAGTAGTTTGACTCACCTACATCCCTTGGTGGGATCCTCCAAGTGGAGAGGACTCCATTGGAGTCGAAGCCCACCTACATGGTGAAGACTCCAAAGAGTACAAGGCCACCAACATGGTGAAGACTCCATGAGCGCAAGCTCTCCTATGTGGATAAGAATTCGTCCAGATTACAAGCCCTCGTGGGAAAGAACCATATATTGCTCCCTCTTCCACTCGTGTACATGATTGAGATCAATGATCTATCCATGTGTATCTTTTATTGCATTGTGTGTGTTGATTTTTGGTAGTTTCTTTGTGTTTTCTGTCGTTTTCCTTCGTGTTCTTCTAATCCAACTCTAATTCGTGAAGATCGGGCCACCTACCCTGCACCAAAGAGGGTGGTGACGAAGATATGTGGGTGAGCCATGACAGAAAGGTAGGAGTAGGCACATGTTAAGCGTGGCCGGTAACAAAGACGTCGAGAAGTCAATGATGTAATCAAGCAGGTGAAAGGATTTCTATCCATTGTAGCTTCTCCTTTTCAAACATTTTTACTTGTTGATGATTTTGACGATGTCTATATACGATGGTGAATGTTAGTACGATGCCCTTTTTATGTATGAATGTGATGATAATGTATGATATATACAAATAAATATATAGTTGAGGTGTATGGAGGTCAATGACGGAGGAAGGAATAATTTTCATGTGTGACAAAGTTTATGCATGAGAAACGTCCGAGAAAATTATTACTATGATGTTTCCCTACAAAATAAAGTAATACATATCTAGAAACATCATAGTATACATATAACACTGCGCATTAGTTTCCTTTACATAAACTCAAAAAACACAAAACCGACCGAGTCATTTGTAGGGAAACCAGTGGTAATGATTATGAAATGGATTACCTAGGTACTAGGGGTTTCTCAAGCAATTAAAATGTTTAAATGTACTTCTTTTACTGAAGATTGTTTGGTTTGTAGGATTGGAAAATATATGATTTTTCCCTATGATTGACTGTTTGTGCAACTTTAGAGAAAAACTTGTATATTTTCCTAATAACACACAAGTATAGGGGATCGCAACAGTTTTCGAGGATAGAGTATTCAACCCAAATTTATTGATTTGACACAAGGAGAACCAACGCATATTCGCAAGTATTAGCAGTTGAGTTGTCAATCCAACCGCACCTGGAGAACTAAATATCTGTAGCAAGGTGATTAGTAGACGCGTAATATGATAGTTTGATAGTAGTGGTAATAGTTGCAATAATAACAATAACAGTAAGAGTAGCAGTTTTGTAGTGATGGAACAACAGCAACAGGGAAAGTAACTTAGCAAAGATTAATATATGAAAAGCGTAGGCATTGGATCAATGATGAATATTTGTGTTGGATAACCGTCATCATGTAACAGTCACAACCTAGAGCGATGCATAATAGCTCTAATTCATCAATGTAATGTAGGCATGTATTTCATATATAGTCATATATGCTTATAATAAGAATTTGCATGACATCTTTTGTCCTACCCTCTTGTGGCAGCAGGGTCCATAAGGAAACTAATAGATATTAAGGTCTCTTTTTAATAGAGAACCAAAATAAATCATTAACACATTGTGAATACATGAACTCCTCAAACTACAGTAGTCACCAGAAAGAATCCCAATTATTATCACCTTGAGGTATGCGGATCATAACACGTAATAGGTGCATATAACTTGCAAGATAGGATCAAGAACTCAAATATATTCATGAAAACATAAAGGGTATGGTTCAGATCTGAAATCATGACACTCAGGCCCTAGTGACAAGCATCAAGCATACCAAAGTCATAGCAACATCAATCTCATAACATAGTGGATATTAGAGATCAAGCCCTAACAAATTGACTCGATTACATGAAAAATCGCGTCCAACCCCATCACCGTCCAACGAGCCTACAAAGGAATTACTCACTCCGAGTGGTGAACATCATGCAATTAGTGATGAAGAAGGGTCGATGATGACAACGGCGCCGAATTCCATCCTCCGGAGCCCCGAACGGACTCCAGATCTGCCCTTGCGATGAAGTACAGGAGGTGGCGGTGGCTCGGTATCGTAAAACGCAATGATTCCTTTTCTATGATTTTTTTTTGGACGAATAGGTACTTATGGAGTTGGAGTTAGGGTTGTTGAAGCTGCCAGGGGCCCACAAGCCTGCTAGGCACACCCTAGGGGGGCGCCCCTGGGCTTGTGGCGCCCTGGTGGTCCCCCTCTATTAATTCTCTCTGCCAGTATTTTTATATATTTTGGAAATATTCCCCGTAAATTTTCATTCCAATCCGAGATTTTTTATTTCTGCACAGAAACAACACCATAGCAATTCTTCTGAAAACTGCATCTGTCGAGGTTAGTTCCATTCAAATCATGCAAATTATAGTCCAAAATAAGAGCAAAATTGTTTGGAAAAGTAGATATGTTTGGGACGTATCATTTCCTTCATTCTCCTCTATAAGTTGCAGCCAGGGCAAATTCTTCCTTTCGAGTATTTGACAGTGAGCCCGCAGATTCACGTCCCCTTTGCCCGTCGCTCCGACAGTTGGTGGTGAGGAGGGGAAATCCGGTGCCTCAGCTCCATCTAATAATTGAGGTTAGGTTTTTCAATATTCGCACAGAGGGGGGGGGAGGGTTATCGGAGCTCGGCCTGATCGCAACGCTTATTCTTTGAGTTGGTATTTTGGCATTTGATCCTCGTTAAGTTTGTACATTTGGACGGATTATTTTTGCGGAAAAACTTCCAATCTATTCATCTTTAATCATGGCAATACAACGAATACCAGAAATAAAAATTACATCCAGATTCATAGACCACCTAGCGACGACTACAAGCACCGAACAGAGCCAAAGGCGCGCCGCCTTCATTGGCCCTCCATCGTCGGAGCCGGGCACAACTTGTTGTAGTGGACAGTCGGTAAGTCGTCGTGCTAATGCTCCATAGGACCAGCACCCCAGAACAGCAACCGACGCCGATGAAGAATAACATAGATCGGAAGGATCCAAACCAAAGACGCAAGAACGTAGACGAACAACGACGAGATCCGAGCAAATCCACCAAAGATAGATCTGCCGAAGACACACCTCCACACGCCCACCAACGATGCTAGATGCACCGCCGGAATGGGGGCTAGGCGGGGAGACCTTTATTCCATCTTCAGGGAGCCGCTGCCGTCTCGCTTTGCTGAGTAGGACACAAACCCTAATAACATTGACAAAAATGACTAAAAATGGAGCCCTCCCGCCGGCCCTTACCAGGATCCACCGCGCCTCCATGGCCATAGGGCCACCGGAGACGAGGCGGACCTGCACCGGCGCCGACGAGAGGCACGAACCCTAACTTTCTTTCTTGGAGGAGGAGGAGGCGGAGCCCTGGCTCTCGGTACGTAAGATTGGATAATTCGGTCGCGTGCTTTACCGGCAACCAATCATGTGCTGCCATCATCTCCGGCATAGATTTCTGTCGTCTCGTTGGAGCGACGAGGTTAGGTTTTCTCCTTGTGTGTGCAATATGGTGATATCTAGTGTCATGCACTTCAAATTTTCAAGAGTTTAACCGTGGTGATTGCGGCTCTAGGCGTTGGTTCTTAGAGGCACATGCATAAAAACTTCCCCGCTATCATTGATGAGATCACGCCAGCTCCACCGGGGAGCAACAAGAACGACTCGTTCTGATGGTGGCAGTGCTCGTTCAATGGTTCAAAGACCTCAATGAAATTTGTCTTATGTGTGCGATGCTTTGAACCTAAGTTGAAATTTATACCAATAGATTTGGACCACTTTTGCAAAAAAGAAAAGAGAGATCAAAAACTCACTAGTTGGGTAATTTGAACAAATTTTAATATATTTGGGTCATTTTTGAAAAAAAAATGCGAAATAATTTTTTTCAAATGTGTTTACTTTAAGGAAAAAATATATTTTTTAACACAGTACAGACGCAAACGCTTATATACACGCGCATACACTCATCCCTATTAATGCATACACGCACACCCTACCCCTATGAGCACCTACGAAAGACTGAGCTGACATATCATCTTAAAATTTACGAAGTCATCGTAGCCATCTCGTCATCGACGGGAAGTATCCTCCCACTGAATGCGCATCGCTGAAAATCCTGAAATAAATCCAGAAATAAACGCGAGCATCAGAATTTGAACCTTGGTGGGCAGGGATACCACAGTCCCTCTAAATATCCAACCACAGGTTGGTTCGCAAGGAAAAAAAATGCGTTTATTTTATAGAAAACTGTTTGGGTTAATCATCAAGTAATTTAGTTTAGTCCAGTTTTGACGCACACACACAAACCAAAGTGTCACTCGCCCGCGAATCAACCTGTGGTTGAGATGCTTAGGTGGATAGTGGTATCCCCAACCCATCAGGGTTCAAATCCTGGTATTCGCATTATTTCTGAATTTATTTCAGAATTTCCGGCGATGCGTTTTCAGTGGGAGGAGACGTTCCCGTCGACAACGAGACGCCTACGGTGACTTCGTAAATCTTAAGATGATATGCCGGCTCAGTCTTTCGGAGGTGCTCATAGGGATAGGGTGTGCATATGTGTTTATAGGGGTGAGTGTATGCGCGTGTATACGAGCGCTTGTGTCTGTACCGATGCTAAAAAAAAAGTGTCACTCGACCTGCGTAAAATGACCAATTTCGCCCCCCCCTCGTCCAAACCCTCGTCCTGGACCTTGTCCCCCAAATCTGGCCGACGCCGCCGCCGCCCCCGTTTTCCGTCGCGCCGCTGCTCCCCAGCTCACCGTCGGTCTCGGAGGCAAAACCACCTCTCCCATCGCCGCCGGTCTTAATCGAGAGTCCAACCACCTCCTCCCAACTCCCACCATGGCAGCATCGCAGAGTTCAATAGCGATGGTGCCGTCGAGGTGCACAGCAGAGATGCACACGGCGCGGGCCACGGTCGCGGTCGAGATCTCTGGCTACAGCCGTCTCAAGGGCCTCGGGAGAGGCAAATATCTCCGTTCTCCGGCATTCTCCATCGGGGGCCACGAATGGTGCATCTACTACTTCCCCGACGGAAGCCCAGACGAGGCGAGCCAAGGTCACGTATCTGTCTTCCTCAAGCTCTTGACCAAGAACGCCGAGGTGAAGGCGCTCCACATGTGGATGCGTTTGAATCGAGTTAGTGGGCAGTCGATTGTGGCGCTCTCCCGCAAAGGGCCAGACGTGTTCGAGCGTAAAAAATCTTGGGGCGTACCAAAGTTCATGCAGACCACTGCTGAAGTAGAGTCGGCGTACCTGCAGAACGATTGTCTCCTGATCGAGTGCGAAGTCAGTGTTATCAAGGAAACACTTGATATCCACGTGCCACCCTCTGACCTTTCGGATAATCTTGCAACCTTGCTAAATGGGAAGATAGGAGCAGATGTGACTTTCAAGGTTCAAGGGGAGGTCTTTTCCGCTCATAAGATTTTGCTTGCGATGCGATCGGCGGTCTTCAACGCGGAGTTCTATGGGCCTATGGGGGACAACGGGGCACAGGACATAACTATTGACGACATGCAGCCTGCTGTTTTCAAGGCATTTCTTCACTTCATCTACACCGATTCATTGCCTTCCATGGATGATCTTGATGATGATGACAAAAGAGAAATGGTTAAGCACTTACTTGTGGCTGGAGATAAGTATGCGATGGAAAGGATGAAGAGGGTATGTGAAGGGATGCTATGCAAGAGTCTTGATGTTGAGACCGTGGCGACCATATTAGCTCTAGCTGACCAGCACCATTGCAACAACCTCAAAGATGCTTGCATTGAATTTATGCTCTCTTCGAATAGAATGGATGATGTGATCGCAAGCCAAGGGTATGCACACCTCAAAAGATCTTGTCCTGATCTCATTGTAGATGTGTTTGAAAGAACAGTGAAGTCCCGCAAAATTTAGTACGCCAACCTTGTCTGAGCTACTGCTTATCCTAAAGCTCTGAAAGATCTTTGGAGGCGAATGCTTTATGTTTGGTCGCAGAAGGAATCAAGTCTTGCTAAATTTGGCATGCCCAGCCTGGGTTAGCTTCTATCTAGTTACTTTTGACACATAGCGACCTGAGATGAGGGTGCTATGTCTTTAAGTTTTCAGAGATCTTTTGGAGGAAGCAGTTGGTTCTATAAAATGTATGTCCCCAATGTATTGGTTGTCCTGTCTGATATAAGTATATATGAATCTATGGTAACTCAGTAGTTAACTTTTTATGTTCTCACTTTAATTGCTGGATTATGTGAAGAATGATAAAACTTTAAATTCTTGGCTATCACTTTTGAGATAAACTGCTTATGTGAAGAATGTTAAAACTTTGAGTTCTTGGCTATCACTTTTGTTAATATTTGGCATATGTGAAGAATGATAAAACTTGGAGTTCTTGGCTATCACTTTTGAGATAATCTGCTTTATCTGTATGAAATACTTATATTTGAATGCCAGCTGCTATGTTTTAATTAGAGACAGTTACAAATGGTTTCTTGACATGTTTGCCTGACCCAACAAAGAAGGAATTAACATCAAATTTCTGTTCCACTCTGAAAGGCACTGTACGTGAAATCTGTACAGGTAAATTCTTATATGCAATTGCTTCCTGTTCATAAATTTTGATCATAGTGGGTTTTATGTGAAGAGAAATGCTGAATGAATCTTTTTATGAATTTAATGTATTGTGTGAAGCATATCGAAACAGCAACTTGCATTTTCCTTGAAACTCAGAAACTGGCAGTGCAAGATGCTAATTGTCAGTGATGAAGCCTTCCGGGGCAAATCACGGTTGCATGTCTCAGTTGTTTTTCTGAGGTAGGATGTTGGCCTAAAAGTATACTATTCTAAGGTAACATTGTATGCCATTACATTTTGGTAATTTGATACAAATTTGGAAAGTTTTGCCGTTGACACAGTTTCTCTGCGTGCACTAAAATTATTCGGAGAACTTTAGGAGGAAACGAGTTGGTTCTATAAAATGCATGTCTCCATTGTATTGTTGGCTAGTCCGATATAAGTATATCTATATATGAATCTATGGGCTCACTAGTTTCCTTTTTTATCTGCTTACTTTAATTTTTTGGTTTTGTGAAGAATGATACAACTTTGAGTTCTTGGCTATCACTTTTGAGATACATTTGAATGTCAACTGCCATATTTTAATTAGAGAACAGTCACAAATGGTTTCTTGACGTGAACCTTGGTAGCAGTTTTTTGATTCAGAAAATTTAAGTTAGAAAATGAATTGAATCAAACTACTTTGATGTTAGAGTGCAGTCAATTGTGGATTTAATTTTTAGTTAGTAGTACTTCTGTTGTACTAGCATATGTTCAGTGAAGCCTCTGCGCATGTTAGCTACACAAGCTCATTCATGTACTGTAAGACATAAGCAACCACTAGCCACTGTACTTGTATTTGTACAGAATTGAGGAAGGGGTTAACTGAACAAAAACCGAGCGAGGGACTGAGGGGAATCAAGAGGTTTAGTCGAAATGGCGGAGGAAGTGGGGATCACCCAGCCACTGGGTGGATTGAACAAACACTAACGTGGGTCTGTGCATGGTGCGCCCCTCACCTTTTAGCTTGGCTCCCACGCCGCCCGAAGCTGGAGTTGCCCTGGCAAGGCGGCAATGGCACCGGCGTGAATCTAGCAGCTAACGAGAAAGGAAGTGAGGTAATGTGTCTGCGATAGCTTCAATGAGTGATCTTGGTTAGTTTTTACACAATTTTTTTTGTATATTCCTCGTTTCTATGCCAAAAAATGCCCACTGCTTGACCATTTTTCTAGGGATTTTTAGTCCCAAATGTGGTTGATCTCTGTATCTTTTTTTGCCAGTTTCTTCTATGCAATTCGCTTTGCAAAATGTGATACAGTAATACCGTTTTCAAACAAAACCCTTCAGGTTTTTATGTGATCCATGCAGTAATAGTTTGGTTTGTTCAGTTCAGTAAAGCTCTCTGGATTATGGAAGGGGTATACTAGTTTCCCTCATATCGCCCTTTCATTTTTCTGAATTGTTTGGTTCTACATAGGTCCTCTCAAATTTTTCGTAGCCACCGGATACTTCTGCATATCCAACTAAAATCATCATTGACCAACTCTACAGTTTGTTTCGCTCAGTTGTTTTCTTTTACACGTTGGAAGTTCCTTGGCTCAAAGTTCATTAAGATTGTAGTGCTGGCTAGGAGGTTATCTGAATCTATCAGTGGTAACTATGTGTTCTAGTAAGATATAAAGATTATTTGTTTTGTAGGATTGGGACATACAGGAATTTTTCCTATGGTTGACTTTGCATGAATTTCAGAGGAAATTTCCATACCTTTGTTTCTGTGACAACTATGCCATGCACCTAGTCTAATAGGAAATTTCAGAGGAAATATGATTGTGTGTTTTCTTTTGCTGCAACAAAACACCTTCTATTACAGATTCACTCATGTGTTTTTATATCCTCTAAAATTCAGTATAACATTACATACCGATAGATATTTTCATATTTCTAAGTTTTTAGGCTTTATTGTGACCAAAGAGCCCTTCAACGGGGAACGATTATTTTCATAAACAAATATCTCAGACGGTTCTACGCTACTAACTGACTGAGATAAATATATGATGTCGTCAGCCCTCGGACTAGAATCCGGATTAGACCTATGTATTATGTCAGTCGGTTTTGTTTCTATGCACGTAACAATTAGATTCCACATACTAACCGGTTTGTACAGAAAAACTGATTGCACCAGTATTAGTTTTTTTTTGCAGGGAGCACTGGTATTTGTGTCCTTTCATATACAACCGAAAACCAAAACTGGCTGAGCCATAATGTGTAACCAAACCAGCAGTGTTCATTAGAAGGTGAAATAATTGCATTCCTCTTTTTATAAAGTAGTTTCGTTCAAGATCCCTTTCTTAAAAGAAGGAAATTTTGTTTTCCTAGATTCAAAGCGAAACGACCATTCGTCAACACTCATGGTGAAGTGTTGATAAACTACAAGAAAATAATCTTCTTTTCTATACCGAGCCTTGCTCGTCCTTCGATCTCAGCCATCAAGGTACAAGAAAACTCATGTGCTACTCTACTATCTACTACTATAAAAGCACAAATGAGGCAGATGCAAACCTTCACAGCCGTCAAACCACATGATCTAACGGTCCATCAACTTAACTTGCCTCTACCGTACATCCTGCTTCCCAGGGCGAGGAGCCCTCTGGCGTCCTGCTTCTCAAGGGGAGGTGTCCCTGCTCCAGAAATTCCCCAAGGTCCAACGAGTAGCTAACCTTTTCATAAATTACGCTCTTAAAATGCTTACATTGTTTTGGGCCAGCTAAAATGGCTTTTTATTTGGTTTTGTTTTCTTACATGAAGGATGGAGCTCCTTCAAAGAGGGAATAAATGGACTAATTTTATTTGATATTTCATTTGCGTAGTTATTCAGATAAGAATATTGTGGTTCATGTCTGCACATCAGAACTGATGATAACTTTGGCATACTTGTAGGTGTCATGGAATGCTTTCGTACATGGAGGGTACAGAGTTTAATCTTTACTGCAGTCTACAATGATGGATGTTCAAGTTTTCACCCACAAAATTTACAAAGAGCTCTAACATTGATGGATGTGGAGTTGCTGGATCATGTAGCACCAGTTCTTTTACATTTCTGAGTTCTCCAGAATGCAAATGAGCACACAAGAGGGCTGGAATATGTAACTCAACTTCGAAATAAGACTAGAGCGGGAAAGAGAGATTATGTAGCACCATCAACATTTTCAGTTGATTAACACTGGTGCTAACCAAGAAATGCTAGATTGATGTGGACATGGCTAACATAAAAACATATGTAAATATTAGACGACAAGGTGAGGTCAAAAAGACCAATCCTCCACGGCTCTGTAGAAAGTTCATTACTGTCTACTTACTGCTGCATTGCATGGTAGTTGCAAATGCAAGAATAGTTTTCTGTCTTCCCATTGCTGGCTTACTGGACACACTAGACTTCCCTGCTATATTATAACTCCTGCTATTTGGAACCTTGGTTCCTTCCTTACAAGTTAAAATCTTGACAGCTTTCTGAGATATTGGGACAAAAGGAACACTCATCCAACTAGCCGGTGCTTCGTACAGAACTGAACCATCATCCACTGCAATGAAAGTTATCTATCTGCAGTGAATTTATTTTATTTTATTTTTTATCTTGAATCTGATCTGAGGCCTACCCCTTTGTTTTGTACTGAACTAAACGATGCTTCTTACTGAACTAGACCCTTTCCTCGTTCATGTACTGTCTCTGTTTTAGACGGATTTTTTTTACAGTGCTGTCCTTGGTGTCAGCAACATCCCAAATCCAATTTGTTTGATTCAGTCACATAGGCCAGTAACTATAATCAAAGTGAAGATTAAACTTCATGCCTAGCCAGTTGATTTTCCTTTTTCTGGTTGCATCTTTATATCCAGGTCAGATTTACCCCACTTGAGAACAAACCATGCTTATACAGAGGAAAAATTGAGCAAGTTTGGCATAGTCATTCATAGAAATTGAGACTGTTCCTCATGATTAATTTCGTTAGCTTTAAGTCTCTCCTGCTGTAATAAAATTTTAATTTCCCACATTGTTCTTTCTTAAAAAGTAATTGATTTTTTAGTTTGGAGTTGTGCTAATATAAGTAAAAAATTACTCACAAGAAGCATAAGTAAAAATATATTTGTACTCACATGTGGGGCCCAAACATGGATACAAATATATAATACAACTTTAATGTGAGACCAACACTCCTGTAAAAGAAATAAATAAACACTTGTAAAAAGCACAAATACGTTTCAACCAAAAACCATGCTTTTGGGTTTAGTTTTGGTTCCCAACCAATTCTAATTCTATGTTATAATATAAGTGAGTGAACAAATTGTATTTACAACACGACAATATAGCTTTTTGGTCCCCCCCCCCCCCCCCCCGCGGCTCCCGTGTCGTCCCCCGGGGGCGACTAGGGTTTCCCCCCGGCGCCGTCACCCTCTCCAGCATCCCCTCCCCTTGCCGCCACCTGAGGGACGCCCGGCAAGCCGCGGCGACCGCCGATGAAGGTGGCGGCGAGGTCCCTCGTCGCTTCGTTCCCCTCGCGAAGGACCACGGACTCCGGGGCGGCGGCCCCAGTCGGCGAGGTGGCGCGGCCTCTGCGACAGGTGGCGTGCGCGGCATGTGGCGGCCGGCCTCCTCGGCTGCTCGGGCGGCGCGGAGCCGGCGGGGGTGGTCGTGGCGCGGATTTCTTCCGATCCAGATCTGAAGGTCGGGCTGTTTTCTCCTCCTCTGCTCACTCCTCCCCTCCCGCTGTCCGCTCTGCAGCTCTGGCTGCCAGTTCTCGTGCCGGCGGTGTGCTGGTGGCATAGTCTGAGTCCGGGGGAAACCCTTGGTAGGCTCTCCAACCACGGCGGTGATGGCGCGTGCGTGCATCGCTTTTCTCCTTCGAGGCACCGCTGAGGACTCCCCTATCCATCCCCGTCCCAGATCTCGGGTGAAAACCCAAAACTCGTCTCGGGTTGGGCGGTGGCGGCGCCCTGCACGTCGTTCCCTCCTTGGGTCGTCTGGTTCTCCGAGTGAGTGGCACCGAGGTAGGAGAGCGCCCGTCGGCTGCGAGTCCAAGCAGAGGCTTCTCCAATCTTTGCCCTTGGGTCTTTGCAGCTGGTTTCTTCGACAATCCCCCCAGCGGCTTTCCTTCTGTTCTCAATGCCCGGGCGGGTGGCAATGCAGCTAGTGGTGTGAGCCTACGGCGAGGTGAGAACCGTGAGCTATGCCTGTTCTGGGTTACGACCGGCACATGTCCGTGCTCTCGGGTGAGCGCCCAACGACCCGATGGTGCGGCGCCTTCGAGCCTAGGCGAGAAGATTGGGGTCTTCTTCGGCGTTGGAAGATAGGTTGCGGGGTCCCAATCCCATGATCCGGCTGCTCTCAGTGCTTGCAGGCCTTGGGCTGATCCCCGAGGTTACTCTGCTTTCCTGCTCTTGGTGTCGATGTGCAGCAGGCTTCGACATTACATGCAGATCTTTCTTGTCTCTTCCTTTGTGTGCAGTAGTGTGCGTTGCGTTGTAAGCTGCTCAGTCAGCTCCCTTGTAACTTTCGGTCGCTCTTGCTTGGTGGCCTTGTGTAATCCTGGCCGGTTGATGGCTTTGTTAATTCAAAGTCGGGCTCCCCTGAAGCCTTCGTTAAAAAAAAACAATATAGCTTTTCCTCCTTTCCAATCCTCGACTCTATGTTCTCAACTCACTAATATCCACTCTCATATGTTCGAAAATTCATGATGCATTCTGACGTTAAATCTTGCGGAGTAGGTGGCTAACATTCTCCAACGCCTACCACATGTCCACATGACTTATTGTTGTGTTTCTGGTCTGGTTTTAATATTGAAACGCGCAACAGCTGCAGGATACCAATGTCTCGACAATTTTCTAAACCGTCTGCCTAACTCTTTGTCTTTTTCATGTGTTCGTAGAAACACATATGCACTGTGCTAGTATGAGTCGGTTCCAATACCAATTAGAATTTCACGGTATCTAGACAAATCTAAGACAAGAATTTTAGGACAAAAATTTTGGGTCGGTGGTAATATGTACCAACTCATCATATTATCCACGTAACAATTGACTACCCCTATAACTCCCCATGTGTAGGGAAAACAATAGGTTATTAGTGAGTGAAATAATTATCCACTAGGTGCAAACCACTTCTTTTCTTGAGTAACTAAATTTAATTTGTGTTTATTCCACAGAAAATACGTTTGGTTATGGGTTAATAATGATGTAGTTTAGTCTATTCTTGAATATTTTACTAATCCAAACTAAATTGAGTGCATAATCAGAATTCACTCAAATTGCTTAGGGGCCCCTTTGGAACACATGATAGGAAAACACATTCCCCTCAAAAAAGAGAAGGAAAACACATGTATAAGATCTTTTTTGCAAATATATGATACGATTCCGAGTGAAAAAAGAGGGTCGGGATCAGATTGATGAGTTCACGTGCTAAAGCTAGGCAAGTCCAGCCCACTGACCATGGCGACCACTACAACCCAATTCATGTGCTCCGAGATATTTTTGATCAATCCTCCCTCCCTCTCCCTCCCTCCCCTCTCTCTCTCTCTCAAAAATAGGGCTAGGGGTTTCCCATGCACAACCTCCTCCTCCACCGGTTTCCCTCGCTTGTGCCTTCTGGCGCTGGTGAGGTGGGGAATCTCAGTTTGATTGGTCTTGAAGTTTAAGCCATCCTAACCCCAGTTAGTGTTTATTCTAGGTGTCTATTTGGCCTTGGAGAGGCGCGGGAGTCATCAAAAGCGTGGGATAGGTTCTTCCCGTACCACCTACTTTTCGGCGATGCTAATTTGCATGAGCGAAGGATGTGTGGAGCTTTGGAGAGGGCCAGAACATGAGCCTCACCTTTTCCATGTTTCAGCTAGGTGGTCTTCAACGATATCCTTCGGTGGAGTGGACGTCGACGATTTGTATTTTGGTCATCTGGCTTCTTCTCCATTCAGCGAAGTATAACCAACTTTGGCTTCGTTAGGAATCTAGTGAGGTTAGGCCTCCCCTGCTCCACCTGGAAAGATCAGGGATGGTTGGCCAGCCCTCCTCAGCACTTTCATCTCTGGGACGACGATTTGATCCTCAGTTCGTTGTCTCTGGCTCCTACCAATGACTTCTCAGCCGTTACGTCAAATGAAAATCTTAAGTTGGAACTGTTGTGGTATGCTTTCTACCATGGCAATTGGTGAGCTTTTGGATCTCCAAGGGTGAATTGGTGCAGTTTTGATTTTTCTTTTTGAGTCTCATTTAAATAATTGTAAATCCAATGAGCTTCGTCCATCGCAGAAAATAAATATCAAACGGAGTCCAAATGCCACGAAACTTCACGGAGATTTTTTATGGGCCAAAAAGAACACAACGGGCCCTGGCTGCGCTTGGGGGTGCCCCGAGGGGGGCACAACCCACCAGGGCGCGCCAGGAGGCCCAGGCGCGCCCTGGTTGGTTGTGCCCATATCGGGTGCCCCCTGGACCGCCTCTTTACTCTACAAATACACCAAAAATACCAGAACCCTAGGGGAGTCGACAAAATCATCCAACCGTCGCAGAGTCCAGAACCACCAGATCCAATCTAGACACCATCTCAGATGGGGTTCACCACATCCATTGGTGCCTCTCTGATGATGCGTGAGTAGTTCTTTGTGATAGGAAATATGCCCTAGAGGCAATAATAAAATTGTTATTTATATTTCCTTATATCATGATAAACGTTTATTATTCATGCTAGAATTGTATTAACCGGAAACTTAGTACATGTGTGAATACATAGATAAAACAAAGTGTCACTAGTATGCCTCTACTTGACTAGCTTGTTAATCAAAGATGGTTAAGTTTCCTAGCCATAGACATGAGTTGTCATTTGATGAACGGGGTCACATCATTAGAGAATGATGTGATTGACTTGACCCATCCGTTAGCTTAGCACTATGATCGTTTAGTTTATTGCTGTTGCTTTCTTCATAACTTATACATTTTCCTATGACTATGAGATTATGCAACTCCCGAATACCGGAGGAACACTTAGTGTGCTATCAAATGTCACAACGTAACTGGGTGATTATAAATATGCTCTACAGGCGTCTCCGATGGTGTTTGTTGAGTTGGCATAGATCGAGATTAGGATTTGTCACTCCGATTGTCGGAGAGCTATCTCTGGGCCCTCTTGGTAATGCACACCACTATAAGCCTTGCAAGCAATGTGACTAACGTGTTAATTACGGGATGATGCATTACAGAACGAGTAAACAGACTTGCCGGCAACGAGATTGAACTAGGTATGATGATACCGACGATCGAATCTCGGGCAAGTAACATACCGATGACAAAGGGAACAACATATGTTGTTATGCGGTTTGATCGATAAAGAATATGTGTGAGCCAATATGAGCATCCAGGTTCTACTATTATTCATTGACCGGAGATGAGTCTTGATCATGTCTACATAGTTCTTGAAACCGTAGGGTCCGCACGCTTAACGTTCGATGACGATCGTTATTATGAGTTTATGTGTTTTGATGTACCGAAGGTTGTTCAGAGTCCCGGATATGATCACATACATGACGAGGAGTCTCGAAATGGTCGAGACATGAAGATTGATATATTGGAAGCCTATGTTTGGACACCGGAAAGGTTTCGGATGAGTTCGGGCATTTTCCGGAGTACCGGGGGGTTACCGGAACCCCCCGGGGAGTTAATGGGCCTTAATGGGCCATGGTGGAAGAGAGGAGGATGCGGCCAAGTGGGAGGCGCGTGCCCCCCAAGCCCAATCAGAATTGGGGGGCCCTTTCCTTCTCTCCCTCTCCCTCTTCCTTCTTCTCCTACTCCAACTAGGGAAGGGGGAAACCTACTCCTACAAGGAGTAGGAATCCCCCCTTGGGCGCGCCCCATGAGGCCGGCCCTCCCCCTCCTCCACTCCTTTATATACGGGGGAGGGGGGCACCCCATAGACACACAAGTTGATTGTTTAGCCATGTGTGGTGCCCCCTCCACAGATTTCCACCTCGGTCATATCGTTGTAGTGCTTAGGCGAAGCCCTGCGTCGGTAACTTCATCATCACCATCATCACGCCGTTGAGCTGACGAAACTCTCCCTCGGCCTCAGCTGGATCAAGAGTTCGAGGGATGTCACCGAGCTAAACGTGTGCAGATCACGGAGGTGTCGTGCGTTCGGTACTTGATCGGTTGAATCGCGAAGACGTTCAACTACATCAACCACGTTACTTAACGCTTCCGCTTTCGGTCTACGAGGGTATGTGGACACACTCTCCCCGCTCGTTGCTATGCTTCTCCTAGATAGATCTTGCATGATCATAGGAATTTTTTGAAATACTACGTTCTCCAACACTTTGTAGACCTTCGGGTCCGTAGTTAGTAGCTAGATGGCTTTCTCTCTCTCGCTGAATTCTCAATACAATGGTCTCTTGGAGATCCATATGATGTAACTCTTTTTTCGGTGTGTTTGTTGGGATCTGTTGAAACTTTGAGTTTATGACCAGTCATATCTTTTTATATCCATGAAAGTTATTTGAGTTTCTTTGATCTCTTATATGCATGATCTATTATAGCCTCGTATTTTTTCTCCGATATTTGGGTTTTGTTTGGCCAACTTGATCTATTTATCTTGTAATGGGAAGAGGTGCCCGGTAGTGGGTTCGATCTTACGGTGCTCGATCCTAGTGACAGAAAGGGAACCGACACGTATGTATCGTTGCTACTAAGGATAAAAAGATAGGATTTATATCTACGCAATAGATAAACGAATCTTGTCTACATCATGTTATCGTTCTTATTGCATTACTCCATTTTTCCATGAACTTAATACACTAGATGCATGCTGGATAGCGGTCGATGTGTGGAGTAATAGTAGTAGATGCAGGCAGGAGTCGGTCCACTAATCTTGGACATCATGCCTATGTAATGATCATTGCTTGGATATCGTCATAATTATTTGAGGTTCTATCAATTGCCCAATAGTAATTTGTTTACCCACCGTTTGCTATTTTCCTCGAGAGAAGCCACTAGTGAAATCTACGGCCCCTGGGTCTTCTTCCTCATATATTTGCTTGTGATCTACTTTTCCTTTGCATTTTTATTCTTGCGATCTATTATTACAATCTCTGGCATCATTACCCGAAAGAGATTGACAACCCCTTTAACATCTCGGGTTGTGAGGTGTTGTTATGTGTGTGCAGGTGTTGTTTACGTTGTGTTACTTGGTTCTCCTACTGGTTCGATAATGTTGGTTTCTTCACTGAGGGAAATACCTACCGTCACTATGCTGCATCATCCCTTCCTCTTTGGGAAAATACTGACGTAGTCCTAGCAGAAAGGAGCTTTTCTGGCGCTATAGTCAGAGAGCAATCATTTAGTTGTCCGAAGGACTATGTAAAACAATTTGAAGCTAGATGGCTCAAAGAAGAGAGCGTTGAGGAAATTGTCAAGTCGGCTTGGAAAAAGGCCAAGATGGTAGGTGTTGGTCCATCTCTCGGTGCATGTTGATTTGCATTCTTGGGACAACAAAATTCTCAAGGGAGCAAAATGTAGAATCAACAAAATTTAAAAAATAATTAGAGAAGTTGCAGCATGGCCCTTTGAATGCCGAGTCCTACTCTTGGCAAACAAAAATTCTAGTTCAACTGAGAATCTTTTGGATCAAGAAGAAAATTCTAGTTACAAAGAGGTCGAGCAAATTGGTTGATGCATGTGGATTTTAGTACATCTTTTTTTTCATAATGTGGCTAGTACGAGGAGAAATATGAATAATATTAAGAACCTTCTTGATGATTCGGGGGTTTGGTAGATCATATAACAGACTATTTTTCTAATCTTTTCACCTCATAGTTTGAACCTAACTAGGAGGTTTTATCCCTTGTTCATAGAAAAGTGTCAACTAAGATGAATAATGTCGTCCTTGCTTCATATACTGCTGAAGATGTTTGTAAGGCTTTGTTCGCTATTTGTGATTTAAAAGCCCCAGGACCAGATGGACTTCATGCTATTTTTTATAAAGAGTTAGGCCCATGTTAGGGGATGATTTGATCGAGGAGGTACTTCAAGTGGTTAATACATGCACTATCCCATCTGGATGAAATGACACAATGGTTGTGATGATCCCAAAGGTTAATTCTTCAGAAAAGGTAACCCAATTTAGGATGATCAGAGTGCTTTCGTACCCGTAAGAATGAATACAGACAATGTTTTGGCAGCTCATGAGTGTTTCCATACAATAAAGAACAAGAGAGAAGCCAAAGAGGGTTGGTGCGCTATCAACTTGATATGCATCAAGCTTATGACTGGGTTGAGTGACCCTTGTTGAAGGATATTATGCTGAAACTAGGCTTCAGAGAGAATTGGGTAAATTTTATTACGCAATATGTATCCACTATTGAATGTCGGGTTTGGTTTAATGCGGAGGAAAGTGAGATCATCGAGCCTACGAGAGGGTTAAGGAAGGGAGATCCTTTATCTCCTTATCAATTTTTGTTATGTACTGAGGGTCTGACGCGTGCAGAGGAAAATGGAAAAGTTGCGGGGGTGGAGGTTTGCAAAGATGCCCCTATCACCAATCTTCTCTTTGCCGATGACTCGTTGATCCTCATGAAAGATAATATGCATAGTGTTGTGGCTTTGAAGTTATTTCTAGATTTGTATTGTGCAGCTTCTGGGAAGACGGCGAGTGCCTCAGATTGTTATAGCGGACACAGTGAGTTTCATTTGAATGGTCATTAGTTACTAGTATTCACATTTCAGTTGCATCATGCTAATGAGACATTGCAAATGATCTTTGGTGCAGCATGCCTCCCGACAAGCATCGGCCGATCCTTCTCCGTCTCGCACTGGCGCAACCCCAACCACGAACGATCCTTCTTCGTCTGACACTGGCGTAAACCCGACCGACCCTTCACCTCCGTGATGACGGTAACATTTCTCTAGTGTATTGCCTACCAAATACATAAATACCTAGACTTAGCTTTATTTCCTCCAAAATGGTTACCATAATGACCTAGACTTAGCCAATCTTCCTACAAAATGACATAATTAGCTTACTTAGCTCCAAAATGATCTATACTTAACTAAATTAGCTCTAATATGCTTAGTTACCTAGGTTAGCTAAATAAAGACCTATACTTAGCTTACTTATGTCAAAAATGGCATAATATGCTTAGATAACTAAAAAATGGCATAATTAGTTAAGTTAGCTAAAAAATGTCCCATTTTACCTATGTTTGCTCCAATATGATCCATTTTACCTAGGTTAGCTCCAAAATGAGCAAGTTTACCTAGGTTAGCTCCGATATGATCCATTTTACCTACGTTAGCTCCAATATAATCTATTTTAGCCAGTTTAGCTCCAAAATGATCCATTTACCTACGCTTATCTAAAAACTGGCATAATTACTTATGTTAGCACAAAAATGACCTATACTTACCTTAATTTCCTCCAAATTGACATAATAATCTTAGTTAGCTAAAAATGGCATAATTACCTATATAAGCTCTAAAATGACGCAAATAAGGAATGAGAAGAAGAAAACAAGGAAGAGGAGAAAAAGAAAGAATAGAAGAAGAAAGAGAAGAAAAAGAAAGAATAAAAGAAGAAGAATGAGAAGGAAAAGGGTAAAAACCTTCTTCTTCTTCTTCTTCTACTTCTTCTAGTCTCCTTCTTCTTCTTCTTCTAACTTGCTTACTCCCATTTTTGCAGATTTGATTCACTTCATGGAAGCTGGACTGCTAGTTTTAGTTTCTGTTTTGATTTTGTGTTGATAAACAATGTATGTTGAATAACTCCATGAAACTGTGTATGTCTGTTGATGAACTCCGTGAAACTATGTATGTATTGGACGTTTTAATACCCTATGTGTTCTGTTGCGTTGATGGACTGCTAGATGATGGATACATGGGCCATGTTTGAGGTTGAAACTATATATATATATATATATATATATATATATAATTTATGTCTTTTGAAAATGCAAGGATATAAAAAACAAAAAAAGCAGGGGCTATACAGGTTCTTTGCCGTCTGCTAGCGGACGACAAAGAGCTTTGCCGTCTGCCAACAGACGGCAAACCTGCCACATGGCAGCTACCTGTGCAACCTGGGGCATTGGCTGGCCTATTTGGTTATTTTGCCGTCTGCTGGCAGATGGCAAAGAGCGTTGCATCTTTGCCGTCCGCCAGTGGATGGCATAGCTTGACACGTTGCAGCACCTGGGGGCTGGCCTATTCCGCTACTTTGTCGTCCGCTAGCAGACGGCAAAGATGCAATTGCCTTTGCCGTCTACCAGCAGACGGCAAAGCACGCCGTTAACCCCTTAACAGGCCTAACCTGGCACTTGTGCCGTCCGGGCTCTTTGTCGTCTGCTGGCAGACGGCAAAGAGTGTTTCATCTTTGTCGTCCGCCAGTGGACGGCAAAGAGCCCTTCACCGTAGCCTATTCAGCCGGACATGTTGCCGTGTGCTGGCAGACGGCAAAGAGCGCTTCATCTTTGCCGTCCGCCAGCGGACGGAAAAGAGCCCTTCACCATAGCCTATTCAGCCGGACATGTTGCCGTGTGCTGGCTGACGGCGAAGGCCTTTGCCGTCAGCCATGGCAGACGGCAAAGTATCCGATTCCTATAGTGCATGCACGAAAGTCAATAATCATGCAATGAAAATTATATCCTACTTGTGGTGCATTAGTCGGTGTTAATTATGCTTAATGCTTGCTTATGAGATTATTCGTTTCTTGGTTGGTCGCTTCCCAATCTTTTGCTAGCCTTCATTTTGCACCAAGTATGATCTCTACTTGTGCATCCAAAACCCTTTAAACCAGTTTTGCCACATGAGTCCACTATATCTACCCATATGCGGTATTCTTTTGCCGTTCTAAGTAAATTTGCATGTGCCATCTCTAATTTTCAAAATAAACTTCTCTTTTGTGTGTTTGTTTCGCTCGTGGAGCGGTGAGGGGTGGCTAATATTTTCCATGCTGGATGTGTTATTCTCATGATGAGTGTTTATTCACTTTTCATTGCACAAGAGTAAGGCAAAGGTCTTAGGGATGCCCAGTCCCGAAATGCAAAAACAAATGAATTTACTTTATGTTGTCAAATAATAAATTCCTTGGAAAGTGTTGGTATGAAGGGCACCCGTGGATACGGTTAACCATGGAAAGTGAAAGTATGATGAAAAAAGGAATAAACTTTATTTTCCGTTTGGGAACCACCTATGGCATATCTAGCATGGGAAGTGTTGGGAACTCTAAGTCGTTTTCGTTGGTGGGATGGATACACCTCGCAAAATGTTCTTATCTCTATTTCTCGTTTTAGCTCTGGCACCTCTACAAATCCCTACTTCCCTCTGCAAAGGGCCTTTCTTTACTTTATGCAATTTTTATTTTAAATTTTGAGTCTCCATCTTCTCTTATAAAAGCACCAACTAGGAGGCAATATGACCATACTTAAGTATTGGGTATAGCTAATATTCGAGTGTGTTTCATGAATGGATCAATGTTTGAGCATGATGGGCTAGGGATAACTTATTTTAGCGTTGATATTTTGAAAGACTTGGTTGCTTGTTCATATGCTTGAGTATTTAAATTATTATGTCAAAACTAGACTATTGCTTTGAATCACATAAAAGTCCAAATGTCCATGCTATAAAGAAAAAAATATGATATGACATGATAAACAACACTCCACATCAAAAATTCTATTTTTATCACTTACCTACTCGAGGACGAGTAGGACTTAAGCTTGGGGATGCTGATACATCTCCAATGTATCTATAATTTTTGATTGTTCCATGTTGTTATATTATCAATCTTGGATGTTTTATAATCATTTTATATCATTTTTTGGTACTAACCTATTGACATAGTGCCAAGTGCCAATTGCTGTTTTTTTCCATGTTTTTTACATCACAGAAAATCAATATCAAACGGAGTCCAAATGCCACGAAACATCACGGAGATTTTTTATGGACCAAAAGGAACACAACGGGCCCTGGTTGCGCCTGGGGGGTGCCCCGAGGGGGGCACAACCCACCAGGGCATGCCAGGAGGCCCAGGCGTGCCCTGGTGGGTTGTGCCCACCTCGGGTGCCCCCCGGACCGCCTCTTTGCTCTATAAATACCCCAAAAATATCAGAACCCTAGGGGAGTTGACAAAATATTCATCCAGCCGTCACAGAGTCCAGAACCACCAGATCCAATCTAGACACCATATCGGATGGGGTTCACCATCTCCATTGGTGCCTCTCCGATGATGCGGGAGTAGTTCTTTGTAGACCTTTGGGTCCGTAGTTAGTAGCTAGATGGCTTTATCTCTCTCACTGAATTCTCAATACAATGGTCTCTTGGAGATCCATATGATGTAACTCTTTTTGCGGTGTGTTTGTTGGAATCTGATGAACTTTGAGTTTATGATCAGTCATATTTTTTTATATCCATGAAAGTTATTTGAGTTTCTTTCATCTATTATATGCATGATCTCTTATAGCCTCGTATTTCTTCTCTGATATTTGGGTTTTGTTTGGCCAACTTGATATATTTATCTTCCAATGGGAAGAGGTGCCCGGTAGTGGGTTCGATCTTACGGTGCTTGATCCTAGTGATAGAAAGGGAACCAACACGTATGTATCATTGCTACTAAGGATAAAAGGATGGTATCTATATCTACGCAATAGATAAACGGATCTTGTCTACATCATGTCGTCATTCTTATTGCATTACTCCATTTTTTCATGAACTTAATACACTAGATGCATGCTGGATAGCGGTCGATGTGTGGAGTAATAGTAGTAGATGTAGGCAGGAGTCGGTCTACTAATCTTGGACGTGATGCCTATGTAATGATCATTGTCTGGATATCATCATAATTATTTGAGGTTCTATCAATTGGCCAATAGTAATTTTTTTACCCACAGTTTCCTATTTTCCTCGAGAGAAGCCACTAGTGAAACCTACGCCCCCCGGGTCTTCCTCCTCATATATTTGCTTACGATCTACTTTTTATTTGCATTTTTATTCAGATCTATTAAACCAAAAATACAAAAATACTTTGCTGCACTTTATTTTATTTGCGATCTATTATTTCAATCTATTACAGTCTCTGGCATTGTTACCCGAATGGGATTGACAACCCCTTTAACACGTCGGGTTGCGAGGTGTTGTTATCTATGTGCAGGTGTTGTTTACGTTGTGTTGCTTGGTTCTCCTACTGGTTCGATAACTTTGGTTTCTTCACCGAGGGAAATATCTACCGTCGCTGTGCTACATCTTCCCTTCCTCTTTGGGGAAATATCAACGTAGTCCTAGTAGACAGGAGCTTTTCTGGCGCTATAGTCAGAGAGCAATCAAAAGGAATTTCTGGCGCTGTTGCCAGGGAGGATCTTCAACATAACCAGGTTACTAATCACAAATCTCATCTCCTCACAATTTACATTATTTACCATTCGCCTCTCGTTTTCCTCCCCCCACTTCGCGAGAATTTGCCGTTTTATTCCCTCTCTTTTTCATTTGCCTTTTTCTCGTCAGATCCCATGTTTGCTTGTGTTTCCATGTGCCTTCTATTTGCTTGCATCTTCGCTTGCTAAAAATATTTTTTTATGGATCCTCATCCACTTGCTAATCTTTTCAAAAGATCCAATTATGATGAACCAATTGCTAGTGAATTGAGTGCACTAGATTATCTTTATGAAGTTTTGCTTGAGATTCGTGAATCTGAAAATTGTGATGAAGAAATTTATGAAATGATTCATGATAGCTCCTTGAATGAAAAGCATGATTGCAATGATTTTAATATAAATTATATTAATGTCAATTGTGCTAATAATATGCAAAACCCCAAGCTTGGGGATGCTCATTTTGATATGTTCACTACTTGTTGCAGTGATCATGATTGGGGTGATTCTTCTTATGATCTTGAAAACTTATTTAAACCTCATGATTAATATGCTTGCGATAGTATTAAAAGTGGGTTTGGAAGAGAGTCAACTTTAGGTAAAAATAATACCACATATTTGGAGAGTGTTCAATCTTATGAATTTTTTGATAAAAGTGGGCTTGGAGAGGTCATGACTTTATTTGATGATAATCCCACTATATTGGAAGATTGTCAATTTTGCATGCATATGGATCATGAAGAGAATATTTTATGTGATAGTTATATTGTTGAATTTGATTATGATCCTACATGTAATTATTATGATAGAGGAAAATATGGTTGTAGAAATTTTCATATTACTAAATTACCTCTCGTTATGTTGAGATCGTCAATGTTATTCCTCTTCTTTGCTTATGCTAGTTTTTGCTTGCCATGATAATTTGTTTTCTTATAAACTTCCTATGCATAGGAATTATGTTGACTTAAATGTGTTCGTCATATGTTTCATGATGCTCTCTTTGTATTCCAATTATTATCTTTCATGTGAGCATCATTGAAATCGCAAAGCCTATCTTAATGGCTATTATAAAGAAAGAGCTTGTTGGGAGGTAACCCAATGAATAAATTTATTTTGATTTTTTCTTCCTGTTTTTGAGTGTTAGCACAGTTAATGCTACTGTTATGATTGTGTTTTTTATGTTTTAGTTAGTGTTTGTGTCAAGTAAATCCTTTAGGATTTCTTGGGCAATAGCTGTTTGATCCTGCTGAAAAAACAGAAAGTTTTGCGCTCACGAAAACAATTATCATTTTTTACCAGAGAGCGATAAAATACCCATTCCAATTGAAGTAGATCAATATACAAAATTCTCAGGTTTTCCTAATTTTTCAGAATTTTTTGGAGTTACAGAAGTATTCGAAATAGTCAGATTGCTACAGACTGTTCTGTTTTGACAGATTCTGTTTTCTTTGTGTTGTGTGCTTATTTTGATGGCTCTATGGTTTTCTTTGATGAGTTTTTGCCATAGAAAAGTTGGAATACAGTAGATATAATACAAAAAAAATATGAATTGGTTTGATAAAATACTTATAGTAGTGATTTATTATTCTTATGCTAACAGATCTCAAGAAGGTTTTGTTGAGTTTTATGTAATTGAATTTTTCAAGTTTTGGGTTATCTTACAATGGATGAAGGAAGGATAGAAGTGAAGGAAATATGCCCTAGAGGCAATAATAATGTTATTATTTATTTCCTTATATCATGATAAATGTTTATTATTCATGCTAGCATTGTATTATCCAGAAACATAATACTTTTGTGAATACATAGACAAACCAAACGTCACTAGTATGCCTCTACTTGACTAGCTCATTAATCGAAGATGGTTATGTTTCCTAACCATAGACATGTGTTGTCATTTGATTAATGGGATCACATCATTAGGAGAATGATGTGATTGACATGACCCATTCCATTAGCTTAGCACCCGATCGTTTAGTATGTTGCTATTGCTTTCTTCATGACTTATACATGTTCCTATGACTATGAGATTATGCAACTCCGGTTTGCCGGAGGAACACTTTGTGTGCTACCAAACGTCACAACATAACTGGGTGATTATAAAGGAGCTCTACAGGTGTCTCCAGAGGTACATGTTGGGTTGGCGTATTTCGAGATTAGGATTTGTCACTCCGATTGTCGGAGAGGTATCTCTGGGCCCTCTCGGTAATGCACATCACATAAGCCTTGCAAGCATTACAACTAATGAGTTAGTTGCAAGATGATGTATTACGAAACGAGTAAAGAGACTTGCCGGTAACGAGATTGAACTAGGTTTTGAGATACCGACGATCGAATCTCGGCAAGTAATATATCGATGACAAAGGGAACAACGTATGTTGTTATGCGGTCTGACCAATAAAGATCTTCATAGAATTGTGGGAGCCAATATGAGCATCCAGGTTCCGCTATTGGTTATTGACAGGAGACGTGTCTCGGTCATGTCTACATTGTTCTCGAACCCGTAGGGTCCGCACGCTTAAGGTTTTGATGACAGTTATATTATGAGTTTATGCATTTTGATGTACCGAAGTTTGTTCGGAGTCCCGGATGTGATCACGGACATGACGAGGAGTCTCGAAATGGTCGAGACATAAATATTGATATATTGGAAGCCTATATTTGGATATCGAAAGTGTTCCAGGTGAAATCGGGATTTTACCGGAGTACCGGGAGGTTACCGGAACCCCCCAGGAGGTATATGGGCCTTAGTGGGCTTTAGTGGAAGAGAGGAGAGGTGGCCAGGGCTGGGCCGCGCGCCCCTCCCCCCTAGTCCGAATAGGACAAGGAGAGGGGGGTAGCGCCCCCCTTCCTTCTCTCTCTCCTCTTTCCCCCTCCCGAATCCTATTCCAACTAGGAAAGGGGGGGATCCTACTCCCGGTGGGAGTAGGACTCCTCCTGGCGCGCCCTCCTCCTGGCCGGCCGCACCTCCCCCTGCTCCTTTATATACGGGGGCAGGGGCACCCCTAGACACAAGTTGATCCACGTGATCATATTCTTAGCCGTGTGCGGTGCCCCTTCCACCATAATCCTCGATAATATTGTAGCGGTGCTTAGGCGAAGCCTTGCGACGGTAGTACATCAAGATTGTCACCACGCCGTCGTGCTGACGGAACTCTTCCCCGACACTTTGCTGGATCGGAGTCCGGGGATCGTCATCGAGCTGAACGTGTGCTAGAACTCGGAGGTGCCATAGTTTCGGTGCTTGATCGGTCGGGCCGTGAAGACGTATGACTACATCAACCGCGTTGTGCTAACGCTTCCGCTGTCGGTCTACAAGGGTATGTAGATCACACTCTCCCCTCTCGTTGCTATGCATCACCATGATCTTGCGTGTTCGTAGGAATTTTTTTGAAATTACTACGTTCCCCAACAAGAAGAGCCTAAACTTGGGGATGCCCCGGCATCCCAAGCTATTATCCAAAAATGAGCAACCAACTAAGCTTTGGGATGCCCCCGAGTGGCATCCCCGCTTTCTTCCAACAACTATCGGTATTTCACTGAAGACTATATTTTTATTCGTCACATGATATGTGTTTTGCTTGGAGCGTCTTGCATGATATGAGTCTTTGCTTGTTTTATTTTGTGTTTTAAGTCATCAATCCTTGCTGGACACACCTATTTGAGAGAGCCAAAATTATATCATGACTTGCTAGAATTGCTCTCTATGCTTCACTTAAATCTTTTATGAGCTAGGACTTGCTCTAGTGCTTCACTTATATCTTTTTGAGCACGGTGTGCTTTGTTATTTTTGAAGAAATGCTCTCTTGCTTCACTTAGATTTATTTGAGAGTCAGTAAAATTTTAAAGAAATTCTCTCTTGCTTCACTTAAATTATTTTGGGAGAAAGAAATTTTTTTTATGCTCATGATCTTCACTTATATTTGGTTGAGCTTATGAAAAGCAACACATGGAAATTAGTCCCAAAGTGATAGATACCCAAGAAGGATAAATAAAAAATGTCATGAAGATCATTGGACAAAATAAACTTGATTCTTAGTAATAGTTTTGAGATATGTGAGTCATCTTGATGAGTAATTATGCTTTAGTAAGAATATTGGTGTTAAGGTTTGTGATTCCCTATGCATCACTACTGGAATCAGGATGTTTCCCGTCAGCCAGCTTCTTGCCGTCAGCTAGCTGATGGCAAAGAGGGTCTTTGCCATTAGCTTAACAAAAACTGACGGCAAAGAAGATGTTTGCCGTCTAGAAGCTTTGCGTCAGCCAGCCGGCGGCGAAGAGAGTTGGTGGCCCACTAATGCAAAGAACTTAATGGCCACTTTTTTTGCCGTCCGGTAGGTGACAGCAAAGCTTTTTTGCCATCCGCTAGCGGACGGCAAATAAAGTGGACCACCTAACCACCGTTCCCCCCGGTCCCGCCCCACTACCTAGGCTCTTTGCCGTCTGCTAGCAAATTACAAAGAGATTTGACCTATCAAAAAAGGTCAGCGCCCGTGCCGTCCTCTTTCTCTCCCCTCTGTCTCTCTCCCCTCACCGCGCCGTCCCCATGCCCGAGCCGCCCCCGCCGCCGACCCCGACCACCCCCGCCCCCGCCACCACTGACCCCCACCGCACCCGACCCCCGAGGTCAGCCGCTGCCTGGCGCTCAGGCCGCCTGCCACCCCGGCGCCCCTCCGCCCGGCACCGCTCCGCCCCCCGCCGCCGCTCCACCCCTTGGTGAGGTTCTGCCCTTTATTTTTTTCTTTTTTTTCTTGCTGTTATAGCTGTTTTAGTTTATTTAGGTTAGTCGATTCAGGTTAGTTGCTTTAGGTTAGTTGATTTAGGTTAGTTGATTTAGTTGCTTTAGGTTAGTAGATTTAGTTGCTTTAGGTTAATTAGTTGATTTAGTTGCTTTAGGTTAATTAGTTGATTTAGTTGCTTTAGGTTAGTACATTTAGTTGCTTTAGGTTAGTTGATTTAGGTCAGTTGATTTAGTTGCTTTAGGTTAGTAGATTTAGTTGCTTTAGGTTAGTTGATTTAGTTGCTTTAGGTTAGTAGATTTAGTTGCTTTAATTAGCTTAGTAGATTTAGTTGCTTTAATTAGGTTAGTAGATTGTATATTGTAGGTTAGCTTTTTTTTAGGTTAGTAGATTGTAGGTTAGATTTTATGTTATTTTTTTATATTAAGAAGAAAAGAAGAAAATGTAGAAGTGAAGAGGAAAAAGGAAAATAAGGAAAATGAAGAAGAAAAAGAAGACAATTGGAAGAAGGAAAAGAAGGAAGGAGAAGAAAAAGAAATATCGAGGGGGAAAGGAGTTTATTTTAGGTTAATTTAGTTTAGTTTAGGTAGCTAGGTTAGTTTCTAGGTTAGTTAGGTTAGGTTAGTTATCTTTAGACTAGGTTAGGTTAGTTTCTAGGTTAGTTATCTTTAGAATAAGTAGAAGGTGTTAGTTAGGTTAGTTTGATTTTCTAGGTTAGTTATCTTTAGACTAGGTTAGTTAGGTTAGTTTCTAGGTTAGTTAGGTTAAGTAGTTTGAGGGGTTTAGGTGATGTCATTTTGTTCTCCAAGAGATGATACTTGGCAAGGTAACCAAATATGGCATTGTGGTACATGCTATAATTTTCTTGGAATTTATAGAGAATATTTCATATGTAAATATTCCAAAAGCTTGAAATATCAGAAAAGGGGTTTTGGTGTTGTTTTCACCCACCAATTTTTTTATTATGTTTATGTTGTACTAATTTCATTTAGTATTTGTCATTGCAGGTGTTGACAGATGGTGGGCGCGGGTTGAGAGCGCTTCGAGCCTCCTTCTTCCTCGGCGCGTGCTAGGAGGGGTGGCTATATTCCACCCCAGCAGCATCGTAGAGTGCTCGTAGACAACATGGCGACACTGGGGGCCCTTCTTCTTTGGCCGGGAGAGGTCGGGGGAAGATGAAGAGGGGATCTAGAGGTGGACGTGGCGGCGGGAGAGGTAGGAAGGCTATTGTGCCTTCCTCGCCGCCACTCAAAGCTGATTCTCCAGACCACTCGAGTGCTCCGTCTCAGGTGGAGCCGTCAGACTTGGACCCGTCTCGGACTCTAGTCCACGAGCCTCGGGCTGACGAGCCTCGTGTCGCCGAGCCTTTGTCCCAGGAGACTCAGGCCCCAGAGTCTTCGTCCCATGAGACTCTGGTCCCAGAGTCTTCGTCCCAGGTGACTCCGGAGACTAGTGGCCATGCTGATGGCGATGAGACCTGGTCTGACGATAGTTTTAGCGACGGCGAGCTGGTTGAGCAAGGCAAGAAGGTGTACCAGCATGGTGGTACGAAGCTCCCGGCCGTGCCGGCGACCCGCGATCAAAGGTGGTTGATCCATCCTAACGGGGAGAAGTAAGTGCATTTACTCTATTTTAACCTTTGTCCTTCATGTTTCTTCAAATTAATAACTAATGTGTTGGCCTTGTCATACTGCAAGGGTTGTATACACCCCGAAGGTGTCCGTGGGCCCAACCAGGTCCTTGGTACTCTAGTCCGGCACCACTTCCCGGGGTGGGTCACGTTGCCTGGTGAGGGTCAGGCTCCACAGCTAGCAATGAGTTGGGAGCTGTACGTGGCTATGATGACCCACAAGTATAGGGGATCTATCGTAGTCCTTTCGATAAGTAAGAGTGTCGAACCCAACGAGGAGCAGAAGGAAATGATAAGCAATTTTTAGTAAGGTATTCTCTCCAAGCACTGAAATTATCGGTAACAAATAGTTTTGTGTTAAGGTAATTTGTAACGAGTAACAAGTAATAAAAGTAAACAAGGTGCAACAAGATGGCCCAATCCTTTTTGTAGCAAAGGACAAGCCTTGGCAAATTCTTATATAAAGGAAAGCGCTCCCGAGGACACATGGGAATTATCGTCAAGCTAGTTTCCATCACGCTCATATGATTCACATTCGTTACTTCGATAATTTGATATGTGGGTGGACCAGTGCTTGGGTACTGCCATTCCTTGGACAAGCATCCCACTTATGATTAACCCCTCTTGCAAGCATCCGCAACTACAAAAGAAGTATTAAGGTAAACCTAACCATAGCATGAAACATATGGATCCAAATCAGCCCCTTACGAAGCAACTCATAAACTAGGGTTTAAGCTTCTGTCACTCTAGCAACCCATCATCTACTTATTACTTCCCAATGCCTTCCTCTAGGCCCAAACAATGGTGAAGTGTCATGTAGTCGACGTTCACATGACACCACTAGAGGAGAGACAACATACATCTCATCAAAATATCGAACGAATACCAAATTCACATGACTACTTATAGCAAGACTTCTCCCATGTCCTCAGGAACAAACGTAACTACTAACAAATCATATTCATGTTCATAATCAGAGGGGTATTAATATGCATAAAGGATCTGAACATATGATCTTCCACCAAGTAAACCAACTAGCATTAACTACAAGGAGTAATCAACACTACTAGCAACCTACAGGTACAAATCTGAGGTTTTGGGACAAAAATTGGATACAAGAGATGAACTAGGATTTGAGATGAGATGGTGCTGGTGAAGATGTTGATGGAGATTGACCCCCTCCCTCTGAGAGTATCGATGGTGATGACGATGGTGATGATTGCTACCTCTTGAGCACTGCGTTGGTTTTCCCTTGAAGAGGAAAGGGTGATGCAGCAAAGTAGCGTAAGTATTTCCCTCAGTTTTTGAGAACCAAGGTATCAATCCAGTAGGAGGCTGCTACCTCTTGAGCACCGCGTTGGTTTTTCCCCGAAGAGGAAGGTATGATGCAGCAAAGTAGCGTAAGTATTTCCCTCAGTTTTTGAGAACCAAGGTATCAATCCAGTAGGAGGCTACGCGCGAGTCCCTCGTACCTGCACAAAACAAATAAATCCTCGTAACCAACGCGATAAGGGGTTGTCAATCCCTACACAGCCACTTACGAGTGTGAGATCTGATAGATATGATAAGATAATAGTTTTGGTATTTTTATGATAAAGATGCAAAGTAAAATAAAAGCAAAGTAGAAAGAAAAGGAAATAACTAAGTATTGGAAGATTAATATGATGAAGATAGACCCCGGGGCCATAGGTTTCACTAGTGGCTTCTCTCAAGAGCATAAGTATTCTACGGTGGGTGAACGTATTACTATTGAGCAATTGACAGAATTGAGCATAGTTATGAGAATATCTAGGTATGATCATGTATATAGGCATCACGTCCGAGACAAGTAGACCGACTCCTGCCTGCATCTACTACTATTACTCCACTCATCGACCGCTATCCAACATGCATCTAGAGTATTAAGTTAATGAAAACAGAGTAACGCCCTAAGCAAGATGCCATGCTATAGAGGGATAAACTCATGCAATATGATGAAAACCCCATCTTCTTATCCTCGATGGCAACAATACAATACGTGCCTTGCTGCCCCTACTGTCACTAGGAAAGGACACCGCAAGATTGAACCCAAAGCTAAGCACTTCTCCCATTGCAAGAAAGATCAATCTAGTAAGCTAAACCAAACTGGTAATTCGAAGAGACTTGCAAAGATAACCAATCATACATAAAAGAATTCAGAGAAGATTCAAATATTATTCATAGATAGACTTGGTCATAAACCCACAATTCATCGGTCTCAACAAACACACCGCAAAAAGAAGATAACATCGAATAGTTCTCCACAAGAGAGGGGGAGAACATTGTATTGAGATCCAAAAAGAGAGAAGAAGCCATCTAGCTAATAACTATGGACCCGTAAGTCTGAGTTAAACTACTCACACTTCATCGGAAGGGCTATGGTGATGATGTAGAAGCCCTCCATGATCGATGCCCCCTCCGGCGGAGCTTCGAAACAGGCCCAAAGATGGGATCTCGTGGATACAGAAAGTTGCGGCGGCGGAATTAGGGTTTTGGCTCCGTATCTGATCGTTTGGGGGTACGTAGGTATATATAGGAGGAAGTAGTATGTCGATGGAGCAACAGGGGGCCCACGAGGGTGGAGGGCGCGCCTGGGAGGGGGGGGGGTAGGCACGTCCCCTACCTCGTGGCCTCCTCTTTTGTGTCTTGACGTAGGTTCCAAGTCTCCCGGGTCTTGTTCGTTAAGAAAATCACGTTCCCGAAGGTTTCATTTCGTTTGATATTCCTTTTCTTCAAAACCCTAAAACAGGCAAAAAACAACAATTCTGGGCTGGGCCTCCGGTTAATAGGTTAGTCCCAAAAATAATATAAAAGTGGATAATAAATCCCAATAATGTCCAAAACAGTAGATAATATAACATGGAGCAATCAAAAATTATAGATACGTTGGAGACGTATCAAGCATCCCCAAGCTTAATTCCTGCTCGTCCTCGAGTAGGTAAATGATAAAACAGAATTTTTGATGCAGAGTGCTACTTGGCATAATTTTAATGTAATTCTTCTTAATTGTGGTATGAATATTCAGATCCGAAAGATTCAAGATAAAAGTTTAATATTGACATAAAAATAATAATACTTCAAGCATACTAACAAAGTAATCATGTCTTCTCAAAATAACATGGCTAAAGAAAGTTATCCCTACGAAATCATACAGTCTGGCTATGCTCTATCTTCACCACACAAAATATTTAAATCATGCACAACCCCGATGACAAGCCAAGCAATTGTTTCATACTTTTGGTGTTCTTAAACTTTTTCAATCTTCACGCAATACATGAGCGTGAGCCATGGATATAACACTATAAGTGGAATAGAATGGTGGTTGTGGGGAAGACAAAAAGGGAGAAGATAGTCTCACATCAACTAGGCGTATCAACGGGCTATGGAGATGCCCATCAATAGATGTCAAGGTGAGTGAGTAGGGATTGCCATGCAACGGATGCACTAGAGCTATAAGTATATGAAAGCTCAACAAAAGAAACTAAGTGGGTGTGCATCCAACTTGCTTGCTCATGAAGACCTAGGGCATTTTGAGGAAGCCCATCATTGGAATATACAAGCCAAGTTCTATAATGAAAAATTCCCACTAGTATATGAAAGTGATAACATAGGAGACTCTCTATCATGAATATCATGGTGCTACTTTGAAGCACAAGTGTGGTAAAAGGATAGTAACATTGTCCCTTCTATCTTTTTCTCTCATTTTTTTATTTTTTTATTTGGGCCTTTTCTCCTTTTTTATGGCCTCTTTTCTTTCTCTTTTTATTTTTTTATTTTTCGTCCGGAGTCCCATCCCGACTTGTGGGGGAATCATAGTCTCCATCTGTTGGAGAACGTAGCAGAATTTTAAAATTTTCTACGCATCACCAAGATCAATCTATGGAGTCATCTAGAAATGAGGGAAATGGGATTGCATCTACATACCCTTGTAGATCGCGAGCGGAAGCATTCAAGAGAACGGGGTTGATGGAGTCGTACTCGTTGTGATCCAAATCACCGATGACCGAGTGCCAAACGGATAACACCTCCGCATTCAACACACGTACGGTCGAGGAAGATGTCTCCTCCTTCTTGATCCAGCAAGGGTAAGGAGAGGTTGATGGAGATCCAATAGCACGACGGCGTGATGGTGGAAGCAGCGGTGATCTCGGCAGGGCTTCGCCAAGCTCAGCGAGAGGGAGAGGTGTCACGGGAGGGAGAGGGAGGCGCCAGGGGCTTGGGTGCGCAGCCCTCCCTCCCCCCTCTTTATATAGGGGTCCAGAGGGGCGCCGGCCCCTCTAGATCCCATCTAGATGGGGGGCGGCGGCCAAGGGGGGTGGCTTGCCCCCCAAGCCAAGTGGGGCGCCCCCCACCCCTAGGGTTTCCAACCCTAGGCGCAGGGGCAGGCCCAAGGGGGGCGCACCAGCCCACCAGGGGCTGGTTCCCCTCCCACTTCAGCCCATGGGGCCCTCCGGGATAGGTGGCCCCACCCGGTGGAGCCCCGGAACCCTTCAAGTGGTCCTGGTACAATACCGGTGACCCCCGAAACTTTCCTGGTGGCCGAAACTGGACTTCCTATATATAATTATTCACCTCCGGACCATTTCGGAAGTCCTCGTGATGTCCGAGATCTCATCCGGGACTCCGAACAACTTTTGGGTTACCGCATACTAATATCTCAACAACCCTAGCGTCACCGAACCTTAAGTGTGTAGACCCTACGGGTTTGGGAGACACGCATACATGACCGAGATGACTCTCCGGTAAATAACCAACAGCGAGATCTGGATACCCATGTTGGCTCCCACATGCTCCTCGATGATATCATCGGATGAACCATGATGTCGAGGATTCAATCAATCCCGTATACAATTCCCTTTGTCAATCGATACGTTACTCGCCCAAGATTCAATCGTCGGTATCCCAATACCTCGTTTAATCTCGTTATCGGCAAGTCACTTTACTCGTACCGTAATGCATGATCCCGTGATCAACCACTTGGTCATATTGAGCTCATTATGATGATGCAGTACCGAGTGGGCCCAGAGATACCTCTCCGTCACACGGAGTGACAAATCCCAGTCTCGATTCGTGCCAACCCAACAGACACTTTCGGAGATACCCGTAATGCACCTTTATAGTCACCCAGTTACGTTGTGATGTTTGGCACACCCAAAGCACTCCTACAGTATCCTGGAGTTGCACAATCTCATGGTCTAAGGAAATGATACTTGACATTCGGAAAAGCTCTAGCAAACGAACTACACAATCTTGTGATATGCTTAGGATTGGGTCTTGTCCATCACATCATTCTCCTAATGATGTGATCCCGTTATCAATGACATCTAATGTCCGTAGTGAGGAAACCATGACTATCATTTGATCAATGAGCTAGTCAACTAGAGGCTCACTAGGGACGTGTTGTGGTCTATGTATTCACACATGTATTATGATTTCCGGATAACACAATTATAGCATGAACAATAGACAATTATCATGAACAAGGAAATATAATAATAACCATTTTATTATTGCCTCTAGGGCATATTTCCAATAGTCTCCCACTTGCACTATAGTCAATAATCTAGTTACATTGTGATGAATCGAACACCCATAGAGTTCTGGTGTTGATCATGTTTTGCTCTAGGGAGAGGTTTAGTCAACGGATCTGCTACATTCAGGTCCGTATGTACTTTACAAATATCTATGTCTCCATTTTGAACACTTTCATGAATGGAGTTGAAGCGGCGCTTGATATGCCCGGTCTTCTTGTGAAACCTGGGCTCCTTGGCAAGGGCAATAGCTCCAGTGTTGTCACAGAAGAGAGTCATCGGGCCCGACGCATTGGGAATGACTCCTAGGTCGGTAATGAACTCCTTCACCCAGATTGCTTCTTGTGCTGATTCTGAGGCTGCCATGTACTCCGCTTCACATGTAGATCCCACCACAATGCTTTGCTTGCAACTGCACCAGCTTACTGCCCCACCATTCAAAATATACACGTATCCGGTTTGTCGTGGTATTTCTCACGGGGGGCTTGCGAGTCGACAGATGCCACAAGGGCTTAGTGTGTGGGTAAGACTGCTGCTGATAGGCCCGGGAGCGGGTATGCGAGTAGCACGCGGTGGTTTACCCAGCTTCGGAGCTCTCCGTAGAGATAATACTCCTACTGCTGCATGTCTGAGTGTATCTGGTATGTCTGGTACAAAGTTGCTCCTGGAGCTGTATCTGAGATCAGTGCCAAGGGCATCTGATCTCGTATATGCATGCGCATGGCCGGCTCAAGTGGCCAAGTATGGCCGTGGCTCTTGTCCGTGAGTGGCCTTGTGGCCAAAATGGATGTGGCGCGTGTGAGTGTGGGGGTGTGTGCTCATCTTGGATGGATGGATGGATGCTCATATATATAGTGTGGCTAGCTTATCATCTAAGCTAAGTGGTGGCATGGGCAAGGCATGGTGGGGTGTCATGCTTGTCCCCTGTGTCACTTCATAAATAGTGCCTGGGGACAAGTGACACTATACATGATGACTAAGATGACGTGTGAATAGTGCTCGGGTACATCCTCTCGTCGGTGTCTTGTCGGTGCCGGGTCGGGCTGCAGTCGGCAGCCGGCTGGTTGGCGCAGTCGGCAGCCGGCTGGTTGGCGCAGTCAGCAGCCGGCAGGCAGACTGAGGGGCTTTGCTAGCCCCGATGTCTTGAAATATTGTCTTGCCGTCTTCGGGGTATCCGTGTCCAATTACTCCGACAGTAGCCCCCAAGCCTCCGGGCAACTTGGCAAAGTTGGGCGGAGGGCTTTTGGCAAATGTTCATGGAAATGATCATAAAAAAGGACAAAGTTAGTCCATGCAAATATATCATATGCTTGCTTTTAGTATTGCAAGTTTAATGCGGAGGGTGCCGACTCGGTTTCGTCCGAGCCCCCTTCAATCTTTTTCACTTTCCCTCCACTTTTTGGCTTGTGCTCTTGCTTGCCGGACAGCCGCTCTGCAGTCTGTGGCTGAGAGTGGGCCGCGAAGTGGAGTGTACAGTACTCAGAGTCTGGGAGCAGATTCAACCGAGTAGATACTTGTAAAGGAAATGGTCGAGTCGCCCGAACGTTTTTCTTCCCGGGCGTTTTTCGCGTGGGTGGCCTCCAGTGTTCACTCTTGCTAGTCGGACAGCCGCTCTGCGGTCTATGACTAAGAGTGGGCCTTTGGTACCGCGCACGGTACTAAGCCGTCTGCGGGAACTAACGTCTCAGGCCAAGCGGCCAGCCCCCAGGCCAACTGAAGGATCGGAAGTATGTCTAGAGGCGGAAGGGTGATTAGACTACTTGATCAAATAAAAACTTAACCTTTTCCCAATTTTAGTTCTTGGCAGATTTCAGCTAATTTAGGACAAGTCAAGCAATCATCACATAATTTAAGCAAGCATGCAAAGAGTATATAGGCAGCGGAAAGTAAAGCATGCAACTTGCGAGAATGTAAAGGGAAGGGTTTGGAGAATTCAAACGCTATTGGAGACACGGATGTTTTTCCCGTGGTTCGGATAGGTGGTGCTATCCTACATCCACGTTGATGGAGACTTCAACCCACGAAGGGTAACGGTTGTGCGAGTCCACACAGGGCTCCACCCAAGGGCAACGGTTGCGCGAGTCCACACAGGGCTCCACCCACGAAGGGTCCACGAAGAAGCAACCACCCATAAAGGGTCCACGAAGAAGCAACCTTGTCTATCCCACCATGGACATCGCCCACACAGGACTTGCCTCACTAGCGGTAGATCTTCACGGAGTAGGCGATCTCCTTGCCCTTACAAACTCCTTGGTTCAACTCCACAATCTTGTCGGAGGCTCCCAAGTGACACCTAGCCAATCTAGGAGACACCACTCTCCAAGAAGTAACAAATGGTGTGTAGGTAATGAACTCCTTGCTCTTGTGCTTCAAATGATAGTCTCCCCAACACTCAACTCTCTCTCATAGGATTTGGATTTGGTGGAAAGAGGGTTTGAGTGGAAAGCAACTTGGGAAGGCTAGAGATCAAGATTCATATGGTAGGAATGGAATGTCTTGGTCTCAACACATGAGTAGGTGGTTCTTTCTCAGAACATATGAGTTGGAATGGTGTGTGTGTTATGATGGCTCTCTCATCGAATGAGAAGGAGGTGGAGGGGTATATATAGCCTCCACACAAAATCCAACCATTACACAGTTTTCCAATCTCGGTGGGACCGAATCAATAAGCTCGGTCGGACCGAAAATGTAAACCTAGTGACCGTTAGTGATTTTCGGTGGGACTGACATGCAACTCGGTAGGACCGATATGGTTAGGGTTTGGGCATAACGTAATGTCGGTGAGACCGATTACACAAACTCAGTGAGACCGAATTTGGTAATTAGCTAACCAGAGAGTTGGTCAGGCAAACTCGGTGGGACCGATTTGCTTTTTCGGTGAGACCGAGTGGAACTCGGTGAGACCGAACAGTTACAAAGGGGAAACACTGAGTTTACATTGCAATCTCGACGGGACCGATTCGCTCTTTCGGTAAGACTGAAAAGTTACGAAAGGGAAACAGAGAGTTTGCAACCCCATCTCGGTGAGACCGAGATCCTTATCGGTAGAACCGAATTGCTAGGGTTTTGGCAGTGGCTAATGACAAGTGAAACTCGGTGGCGCCGGATAGGAAGAATCGGTAGGACCGAGTTTGGCTTAGGGTTTAGGTCATATGTGGATATGGGAAAGTAGTTGAGGGTTTTGGAGCATATCACTAAGCACATGAAGCAAGAGGCTCATTAAGCAACACCTCATCCCTCCTTAATAGTATTGGCTTTTCCTATGGACTCAATGTGATCTTGGATCACTAAAATATAAAATGAAGAGTCTTGAGCTTTTGAGCTTGAGCCAATCCTTTGTCCTTAGAATTTTGAGGGTTCCACTTTCACATCCATGCCATGCCAATCATTGAGCTTTCCTGAAATAATCATCTTGGAATAGCATTAGCTCAATGAGCTATATGTTGTTATGAATTACCAAAACCACCTAGGGATAGTTGCACTTTCAATCTCCCCCTTTTTGGTAATTGATGACAACATATAGATCAAAGCTTCGACAAATGATAATAAGCAAGAATTATATCGTCGCTTTGAGAAGTATGTGATAAGTAAGAGCTCCCCCTAAATTTGTGCATATTTAAAATTTGCTTTGGACTGCAAATGCACAAAGAGTTAGAGTCATGGGTTACTCTTCCATGTCACATACATCTTGGTGGAGCACTCAAAATGATAAGAATGAAATACATGCACTCATCACCAAGAATAATGGATGATCACAAGATAGATAAGATAATAACATTAAGCAAGCAAACAAGTTTTGAGCGACAAGTTCGAAAAACCACCAAATAAAGCAAGAGAGAAAAGCAACACACTCTCTCTCGAAGCCTATGATCTATACATCTTCTCCCCCTTTGGTAACAAGTTACCAAAAAGTTCCTAGAAAATGCATAGCACTAGATCGACGCTCAGGCTTGATCTTCAGGTGGTGGTGGAGTCCGGATCACTCCAAGGACGAAGGCTTTGGTAGATGCTGAAGTAGTCGCTGGAGTTGGAGCTGAAGTAGATGCTGGAGCTGGTGGAATTGAGGCTGTAGCTGGTGCTGAAGTGGTGGCTCTGGTGTCAGCAACTGGCACGACAGATGAACTCGGGCCTCGTGGCACTCTGGCAAAGGCATGAGTGGTAGTCCTGCCTCTCCTCTCCTGCATGTCCTCCTGGAGCTGCTCCACTACAGACTGAACTTCTGTTACCTTGACATCCAAGTCATAGAACTTCTATTCCATGATTCTCTCTAGGCTCTGCTGATTCTGAGTGAGAGTGGCCAGACTTTGCTTAATCCTCAGCGTGGATGCAATCAAGTAACCAAGCTGCTCTTGTTTAGTCTTCAAGAAGTATTCAGATGCCTCCTCTTGGGTAGGCATCTTGGCAGCTTTCTCCTTCCTTGCCTTCTCCTTCTTTGCAAATGCTTGGGCAGATGATGGCTCGTTCTCAGTCATGACAACTTGATTGTCCTCGAAATCTGGACGGATGGGCAAATGTTCCTTGTCCAATAAATATATGCCCGTGCCCATCTTGGAGTTGATGAGCTCCTGAATCTGAGGGGCATATCCGCAGCTCCCCTTCTGGTCTGCTGCAGTCCTCTTGATAGTTTCCACTATGAGGCTCATCACCTTGAACTTCTGAGGCACATCAAACACATGTAGCAAGTTGATAGCATGGCCTCTGATCATCTTGTGATCTCAGGGCAGTAAGGTGTGCCTTAGTATCCAATTGATCGTCCGGAGTCCTGACAGAAGGTAATGCACAGAGCCAAACTTGAAGGTGTCAAGAGCTTCATTGGGAATTTCCTTGTACATATTGGACATGGAGTTGTGGTCCATCTTCTTCTTGGCATAGATATCCAAGTCTTCATCTTGCTCCTCTGGGGCATTAATGATCTGTGCCCACTCAGCCACTGTAGATTGGTACCTTGTACCCTCAGACATCCATGTGATCCTCCCATCTGGATAAAAGTGAGTCGTGGAGTAGAACTGCATGATAAGCTCCTCGTTCCACTTTGTGAGCTTCTGCCCAACAAAGTCGGCTACTCCACAAGCTATGAAGCTGTCTTGCACTCCAGGATAGTGCTCCTCATTGTGCTTGATGTATGTCCAATCAACCCAACGCATATCATAGACAATGGGCTTCTTATCTAACAGCACAGTCTCATAGAAATCCTGCTGCTCCTTGGTGTGAAACATGTAGTCCATGACAGTCCTTCTCCTTGAAGCATACGGGTCTGCTTCTCTCCACTTTCTCAGCCCTGAATCTCTCCTGAGCTTCATGTCCTCAGCCACAGGATGAGCATCGTTGTGGTCTGGGATCTTGGGCTTTAGCTTTCTCAGGACATTTTCTTCTTCTTCTTCAGCAACAGTCTCAGGCACTGGGGCCTTGTTCTTTTCAGCTGCAGGAATGCTCCTTGTATTCCTCTTTGGTTTTGGCTTGGAGGCAGCTTTGGGCTTAGATGCAGTAGCCCCTGACCTTATGGCATCACCCATTAGCTTGGGTGCCTTGGGCACTGGTACAGTTACCTCTTCTTCCTCTTCTTCTTCCATGATGGAAGCTTTTCCAAGCACTCTAGCAACAGTCTTCTTTACCCTTTCCTTTCTTTTCTTGCCCTCAGCTGCAACTGGCTCTTGGGGAGTTGGCTTCTCAGTTGAGGCTCTAGCCTTTGACATGGGCTGCCTGCCTGCTGGCCTTTTGATTTTCAGACATGGCTTAGTGCCTTGAGCTGGCTCAATTCTCTTGGAAGTGGCCTCTTCCTCTGCCACATAGTCCTCATCTTCAGAGTCTGAAGTTTTCTTCTTCCTTTGTCTCGTGGCAGCCTTTGGCAAATTGCTAGGAGTGCTCCTACTGCCTTCATCAGATGAACTGGAGGGACTAGTGCCCTCACTCATCACCACTTGCTGCTCTGACATATTTTGGCTATCACTTTGATCAGACATGCTGCATTGACTGCTGACCCTGTGAATAGATTATAGATGAGGTAGAAAGGATGAGCATCACAAAATGCAGAGATTTTTGCAAAAAGAATGATCCAAAAACTTAGTTTTAGCTTCCTACTGAAATCATCTCGGATCTACCGATTTTCAAACTCGGTGATACCGAAGCAGTTTTGGAACCTAAACTAGTGAACTCGGTAGGACCGAGTCACAGTTCGGTGGCACCGAGACTGCTAGGGTTTCACTGATTTCAAAAATCGGTCACAACGATAAGTAATTCTCGATCAGACTGAGTCTCACTTGTGCAATGGCATAAGCCAAATCGGTGGGACCGGGTTTTTCAACTCGGTGGGTCCGAGATGGTTTCGGCGGAAACCTAAACCTAGAATTTTCGAATCAAACCTAATCTACAGGCGTTTTGACTGGATAGAAGTTTCTCAAACGTGGCAAGAATCAATATGATCACAATGTGCTAGGAATCAGATTGAGGAATAGCACAGAGATCAAGTCCATACCCTAGTTCGGCGGGGACTTGCTACGGCGGCAACGGCGGGGCAGAATTCCCATTGACGGCGATGGATACCAGCGACTGGAGGCTGCTGGCGGCGAGAAGACGATCCGAAGACCTCGAGGGCAGAGCAGGCTATCGCGCGGGCGAAGGGGTTCGGAGAAATTTCCAAATTTTTCCCGTGACTATATATAGCCCGACCCTGTCGGTGTGACCGAGTGGAACGACTCGGTGGCACCGAGATTCATAACTGCGTGCAGTTACTGAAACTCGGTGGGACCGAAAAGTTCAAATCGGTTGCACCGAGATCGAAAACCTAGATCAACTTAATGATCTCGGTAGGACCAAAAGTGGAGTATCGGTCAGACCGAGAATCATAAAGAGGTTTTGGAAGTTTAAGTCTATGACGAATCGGGGACTCCGAGCGCTCCTCACACAGAGTGGTTCGAATCTGACTTGATCAAATTGTGATGCAGCATGAATAGAGTTTGAGACAAGAAAAGCATAGATAGATAGAGGAGGTTATTAGGCATTCTTGTCCATCCACTTGGCAAAAAGAAATAAAACTGAACAATCAAAACAACAAGTGGATGTCCTCGAACGAGTAAAATATGCAACCAGCATGCTCACACAATAAGATGGCAAATGAAATATGTGGCAAGGCATGCACAACCAATACTAGCATCTATCAAGCAATTTGCGATGACTAGGTCATCTATGTATGAGTATATTGACTTAGGAGTCAAGTGAGAACACTTGATCATAGGTCATACTCATCGTTTAAGCCCAAGTGGGGTTACCACTTTTACATAAAGCATTGTTGTGTTCACATCTTTAGAGTTGCTTTAGCTCAAGTCTTAGAGTAAAGCTCCCCCTAGATGTGATATCCCCCCCTAAGAGGGATGAACTAACCTTGGGTTTTGTCGATGATGACTTCATGTAGATATTGAATATGTGGATGCTCAATGTTGATGTAGATCTCTTGGAGCTATCCATTTGAGTGAATTGCACTTTCAATACCTACATGGGTTAGTCCCACAAGGAACAAACAAGGATATCCATAGACATAGAGTGATGCACACAAAAGATGATGTCCATGAAATTTTTTAGGTTACCTTGTCCCTTGTCTTACCAACAAGAGGGTTTGTGACTCCTTGAACTAGTGCAAGATGTGGAAGTTGATTGCACTTGTTCTTACCAAAATGATAAGAGTGAAGTATGTTGGCGGAGTCACCCTCAAGAACTCTCTAGTTCTTCTTCTTTTGGATCCACATCATCTTGATGGGAATCCTTGGAGTTGTAGTCGTACTTGATGAAGTGGAGCTTGAAGTAGTCTTGGGAATCCACTTGACTAAGGTCTTCGGAGCTTCTTCAAATGCATCAATTTCCTCTTCAAGCTTGTCCTTGCCTTTTTGCTTGTAGTCTTGTGGTGGAAGATCATCTTGAGCTTGTGTCCCCTTGAAAGAAGTATCATACTTCTCTTGTTGAGGGACAAACTTTGTCTTGGGGTATTGATCTTCTTCCCACTCAACTCCATTGCAATTGAACTTTTGTTCAAAACCAACACCTTGATTCTTCCGGTGCATTCCTTGCTTGCGCACGATTTCCTCGAATTGCTTACTCCCGGCAAGGCTTTTGTACACTCCTTTCTCTATAATTCCCTTCAATAAACTATTTTCTTGCTCAAGTGTAACTTGGCTAAGAGAATCATTAGTGGAGTCAAGACAACTACTAGAAGCAACTATATTGGATTTAACATGATCATTGTTACTACTAGAGGAAGAATCTTTCTTGTTAGACTTGGCTTGAGGCATGTAAGTGGACAAGAGCAAACGCTTGGCAATGTAAGAAGAACTTTTCTTGCGGAGATCATCATTTATTGCTTTTAAGAACTCATGCTCTTGCTCAAGATTGAGCTTTTCAAAACGTAATTTCTCATGACCTCCTAAAAGTTCTCGATGATCTTCGAAGATAGTGTCATGAGCTAACTTAAGAGTTTTTAGTTCTTTAGTTAGAGCCTCAATCTTCTCCTTATCATTGTCATTCGTTTTATCTTGATTAGCATGTTTAATTGATACTTCATCATAGTATTCATCACTAGAGTTGTCAACAAGCAAATCATCACCTAACAAGTCATCTTCATCCCTATTGAAATCAACATACTCGGGGTGTGTTACCTTAGGACCTTTAGCCATGAAGCATCTTCCAATTCCTTCATTTGGTGAGTCAAATATGTCGTAGGAGTTGGTTGACACAAGTGCTAGACCGGCAACACCTTCATCTTGAGTATCTTCGGAGTCGGAGTGATAACTTTTCTCGGAGTGGCTGTCGGAGTCGGAGCCGGATACCCATTCACCAACATGAGCTTGATGTCTTCGTCTTGTGTAGCTCCTTGATGATTTTTCCTTCCTTTCCGAATCCTTGCTTCTCCGTGAGTATCTTCGTTCATAATGATCATCTCTACTCCTTCTCTCTCTTGGTGATGATTCTTTGCTTCTTCTTTTTGGATAATCTTCTATTCTCTTGTAGGGAGCCGTACACTCATTGTAATAGTGTCCGGGTCTTCCACAATTGTAACAGTTTCGCTCTCGACTAGAAGATCTTTTGTCATTGTAGGACCTTGACTTGGAGCTTCTATCTTTGCTTCTACTCTTGTATAACTTGTTGAAGTTCCTCACCATTAAGCTCAATTCTTCATTGAAGTCTTGTTTCTCACTCAATGATGTAGGGGCTTCACACGAGGCTTTATAGGCACCACTTGATTTGTTGTGAAGTTCCTCTTTATCCTTAAGTGACATCTCATGAGCAACAATTCTTCCAATCACCTCCGTTGGCTTGAGATCTTTGTAGTTGGGCATCATTTGGATCAATGTGCACACAGTATCATATTTTCCATCCAAGGCTCTTAGAATCTTCTTGTGACGCCCGGGTAATTAAGCTACAGTAATCCCCGCTAATGATGCCACGTCACCTCGGTTACTGTGGATAAACTCGCGTTAGTTCGGAACCTAGTTCGAATTTCAAATTCAAAATCGAGCAAACAATAAAAGTTTTCAAATATTAAAATTTAAATGTTCGGAGTGAACCAAATAATACATAGGTAATTATGGTGATGAAACCACATTTTTATAAAAAGTTTAAATGCTCAAAAGAAAATAAAACGGCAGCAAAAGAAAGTAATTAAATGCCTTTTGTATTTTGTAAAATATTGAACTATTTTATTTAGCTGTCCAAATTAATGTGGCAGTGGTATCTTTAACATACCATATTTAGGTGTTGTTCTCACATTCTTCAAAATTGAAATAAATTAATAATTTAATAAAACCGAAAGGAATAAATAAAAAAAAAGGAAAAAAAAGAAGAAAACAAAAAAAAGAAGAATAAAAGAGAGAAAGAACCCCCCCACTGGGCCACAGCCCAGCTGGCCTCTGGGCCAACCAGGCCGGCCCAACCGCGCCCTCTACTTCCCCCTGGATGCCCGAAACCCTAGCCCCACTCGCTCACTTCCCCCCCTCCCGCACGACGCCCACTCCGCTCGCTCTCCCCCCTCCTCCCCGATCCAGATCGGATCGGAGTGGGGGGTTCTTTCTCTCTTTTATTCTTCTTTTTTTGTTTTCTTCTTTTTTTTCCTTTTCTTTTATTTATTCCTTTCGGTTTTATTAAATTATTAATTTATTTCAATTTTGAAGAATGTGAGAACAACACCTAAATATGGTATGTTAAAGATACCACTACCACATTAATTTGGACAGCTAAATAAAATAGTTCAATATTTTACAAAATACAAAAGGCATTTAATTACTTTCTTTTGCTGCTGTTTTATTTTCTTTTGAGCATTTAAACTTTTATAAAAATGTGGTTTCATCACCATAATTACCTATGTATTATTTGGTTCACTCCGAACATTTAAATTTTAATATTTGAAAACTTTTATTGTTTGCTCGATTTTGAATTTGAAATTCGAACTAGGTTCCGAACTAACGCGAGTTTATCCACAGTAACCGAGGTGACGTGGCATCATTAGCGGGGATTACTGTAGCTTAATTACCCGGGCGTCACAATTCTCCTCCACTACAAGAAATCTCGTCCCGAGATTTAAGAGGGGAGTAAGGGGGAAGTTCTGGTTATTCTAATGGATCTTCTCGAAGAAGTTAATCCCTTTCATTGATGTCTTCAATTCTTTATTCCAAAGCATCATGATGAAGTTGTCGTCCTTTCTTCGGGGAACTCCATCGTACTTACGAATAGGTACGGGGCAGCTCTACAATGATAGGATGTTATAAGGGAAATTCATCTGGGGGTATCCCAAGAATGAACATATGAGTATCTCTCGAGTTGAACAAATGACACACATCGAGAGCAAAGTAAGACGGTGTAATAAGAAGTTTCAAGCGGATAGGCAATCATTCATTACCTGAAGCAGAGTGCGAAAGGGGTTCAGAGCAACGGGAATAAGTATTGTGTCCGATACCAGAATAGATCAACAGGCAAGTGGCCCGTGAATTATATACAAAGTCAAGCACGAGGAATAACTTTGACATCAGGTTGTACAGGAGAGTCAGGTTTCGATCCTGTGGAACTGTGGGTTATGGGCCCACCATGTGGGTTAAAAGTAGGAAGGCGGTGATGTCTTTCACGATCATGCAAGTAAGGCATGTCAGAGGTTAGCCTGCCAGTTATATGTCAGCAACTACATCGGTACCAAGGCGAGGGACAAGGAGAACCATTTTCCTGCTCGTTGAAACGAGGCGGACCAATAGGCAAAGTTCTCGTCCATCGGTGGTTACTGAAATGTCATAAACAATAGTAACAGGGTCTTACTGACAGAGTTGTACACCGAGGTGTTTACATAAGCAGGAGAATAATACTGCTTAGATTATATAGACCTCAAGAAAGGTTAAACCAACCAATGGAAAGAAAAATAAGATTATCAGATTAAACAGAACAATGAAAAGGAAAATGTGTTTAAACACATATATCAGGGGGTATATCCTTCCCAAGGGCAAGCAACGCATGATATTCATAACGGGATATAATGTAGAAAACCCCTTTAGGAAAGGGAAGAGAAATTTTCACGACATTACCCATACAACGGTGTTTGGATAATTGATAAATAAAATTTAGCATCGTGCTTCAAATGTTCGTGTTGAAAATCGGAGTACCATTGACATGCTTCGAGATAGCATTGACATGGTCTTCAGGTGAAGATCAGACTTTGGAAACACGAAGGATCCATCATATAATAACTTGTAGAATAAGTCTTACAATTTCCTCATGGAAGAATGGCTAAACTTGCTAAAAAGGATACTACAACAATAGGTCCTCCACCCAGGGGGGGGGGTGCTAGGCATGACATCATGTTACCAGGTCATCAAAGGACCAACATCATAACTCTTGGAAAGTTGTCCCTACCATCATATCTGACCGAGATTCAGATCCGATTGGTGTCATGATACCTCAAGCTCACGATGCTTGAGGAGAAAAGGTGCGATACAAATTGACGAGATGACATCGAAGATTCTCGGGAGATGAACCATGGAAGCCAGTTCCGAAACAAGAGTTCATCGGTAAACCAATGAGAGGATGAGGAGGTGGCTGGTGGAATCAGCGACAATTCATCGAGATTAACAAAAGATGGATTTCCACAATTATGTGAACAAAGAGATAACATTTGTCAGATCAAATGGTATAATGATGTATGCTTGAGGAAAACATACACAATTAAACATTGGTTGAAAGGTGCACCCGAAATATGGGTTGGGTTGCACAACCAACGTCAGAATGGTGATTCAATAGTCAACAGCCTAAGAATGAACTTTCGACCATTAACTTAAAAAAAATTTAGGGTTGCTAGAAGGAAAGAATCCAAACAACACCGTTCACTTGTTGGAATTAACACGGGGACCAAGAAATGAACGAAGATGGCAAGAAGCATTTTGATATCAAGAATTCTTAAGAGGTGGTGAAATTCCCACCACATTCTTGACAAAAAGAGATGGTAATACTTCTGAGGTAAGGAAGATCAAATGCTGGGTAGCAAGGAACTCAAGGTATAACACCAAGCATGAACAAGCTTGTGTTGGTGGGAAGGCCATAAAGTGGTCGATGATAATACAATTCATCAAGGGCAAGGATGGTATTTCTCATCATGAATTCAATTGATATCATGGATGAGCTCAGAATGTTGATGATCACGACACCTTTGTCGCGAGAGTTCATGAAGATGTAATCGATCGGCGACGACATCAAGTCAAAGTAATGATGAAGTGAAAGGTTATTGGAACCAAGGGTACGACACAAACTCGAAACCAAGCTTGTTGTTCAAGGCGAAATGATATGACGATGAGGACCGACGTAAGGTTAGTTCATCGTCAAAAATTGTGCTCCGAGAAGAAGGACCGGGTAGCACAGTTAAAATCATCACGACAATGATATAGCCAAACAGGCTAGGAATGGCGTGATCGGGTACAAACTCGTATTTATAGAAGCTTACTAAAGAGTTGTTGAACCGTAGTGCGGACTCGGTTTCGTTAGCGGTGTCTTTGAGTGTCTGTTAACTCAGAGCCCGTGAAAAATTGGAATCAGTGGGAAGGTTGCACTTGATGAAGAACTCCTAAGAAGTTATGCAGTTCCATGATAATCTCGAGATACCAGGGGGGTAATACTCGACACAAGATCAAAGTAAAGGTTGGACTGGTGTATTGATCCATAGGAGACAATTGTTTTAACTTGTCCGAGAAATGAGATCAAAGAAGAACAATCATGGTCGGAACGACGGTTGCAAGGGATCAATTCACAGATACCATATGTTAGTTATCAACGAAATAGTTATTGTTACAAGAAGCTTCCATGATAGGATATACATCGCGTCCATGGGCATGAACACAAAGTTCAAGGTCGACTCCCACTTCTCCAATGCATACCCTTTCATTCACTTCTCGCTTTCGATGAAGTTATAGCGTTGAAATTTTATCTGGCAAAATACCAGAAGAGTATGAATCGTGAAAACCTTCGGGTTCACACGGTTTAGAGAGGGCATATGTTCATCCCACAGGGGCTTCTTAGAAACATATACCACAATCTTTAGGAGTAATTAACTCAAACTCGATGGCAGAGCTTGGTTGAGAAAAGCAGAGGATACAATTTACCAAAGGCATTATGTATCCGAGGAAAGGCTCACAAGGTGATCAAATGTGAAGGACACTGTCGGATAACAATCCAACAAAGGACTTGATGGTCCACAAAGGATCTGATACGAGTATCGGTACTCAACTAGAGGAAGAAGAATGCAAGGAGATCAGATTATAGAAACAACTGACTAACTCAATTGTCAAATGCAAAGGAATTATGATTTCCAGATCAAGGGATCAAAAGCAATGCTCTGATTAGGGATGGATAAGTTGAATAGCCTTAGGGTACAATCAACGACAATTGGATTGGTCGAGAACCAATTCCAGTTAAAAGAATGGAAGCTCAGCCGGAAAGGTAATTTATAAGGATCAATGATGATTGCGTGTATTCGCAACATATTGAGTCAACAGACTCAAAATGATAATGACAAGGAATGTCAATAAGATTTCTATACTTATGGGACTAATCATAATGAAAGCAAACAAGAAATTCCAGAGTAATAGGTTGCTGAGGATTTTCGGAATATCGGGTGGTATTTCGAAGACTTTTTGTGTAACACATGAACAACTAGGGGATGAGCGGATACTCGATAAGTGCGGGAATTTATTTGAAGGGGGTATTCATGTGGCAAAGAACTGCTAGACAGTAGGCACAAAGTATTCTCGGAACCATAGAGAAAACTTCGGGGTATCTTGTAATAACAAGATCAATGGGGGATGATCATATGAATGGCAAGTGTAAGTAGTTATCCATACGGATTTATCGGTGGTCAGGAATAGCAAAAGTGATGGGCACAAAGTCTCGAGAGAACATCAGAGAGTATCTTTGGAATCTACTGATGTAGTCGGTGACCATCTGGACTGAAGGGGCTCTCCGGGAGGAAGTATTTTCGAGAACCTAAAGTTAGTTTTTAGTAAAAATCGTTTAACCCGAATAGAAGAGGGTTCAGAATCCCAGAGTAAAGGTCGAGGAATAAAAGATCCTAATACCTCCCGATGGCGACGTGGGCCCATGGGCCACACAGCCATGTTAGTAAAAGTTTTTCAACGACTAGACTCGACTTCGGCCAAGGAGTTGGAAAAGGGGATTCCTACAGGCAGTCCGCTCTGATACCAACTTGTGACGCCCCCGATTCAATCGTACACTAATCATGCACGCAAATGTGTACGATCAAGATCAGGGACTCACGGGAAGATATCACAACACAACTCTACAAATAAAATAAGTCATACAAGCATCATAATACAAGCCAGGGGCCTCGAGGGCTCAAATACAAGTGCTCGATCATAGACGAGTCAGCGGAAGCAACAACATCTGAGTACAGACATAAGTTAAACAAGTTTGCCTTAAGAAGGCTAACACAAACTGGGATACAGATCGAAAGAGGCGCAGGCCTCCTGCCTGGGATCCTCCTAAACTACTCCAGGTCGTCATCAGCGGGCAGCACGTAGTAGTAGGCACCTCCAGTGTAGTAGGGGTCGTCGTCGATGGTGGCGTCTGGCTCCTGGACTCCAGCATCTGGTTGCAACAACCAGAAAGAAAGGAAAGGGGAAAAAGGGGGGAGAAAGCAACCGTGAGTACTCATCCAAAGTACTCGCAAGCAAGGAACTACACTACATATGCATGGGTATATGTGTAAGGAGGCCATATCAGTGGACTGAACTGCAGAATGCCAGAATAAGAGGGGGATAACTAGTCCTGTCGAAGACTACGCTTCTGGCAGCCTCCGTCTTGCAACATGTAGGAGAGAGTAGATTGAAGTCCTCCAAGTAGCATCTTCAAGTAGCATCTCCAAGCAGCATCTCCAAGTAGCATCGCATAGCATAACCCTACCCGGCGATCCTCCTCTCGTCGCCCTGTAGAAAAGCGATCACCGGGTTGTCTGTGGAACTTGGAAGGGTGTGTTTTATTAAGTATCCGGTTCTAGTTGTCATAAGGTCAAGGTACAACTCCAAGTCGTCCTGTTACCGAAGATCACGGCTATTCGAATAGATTAACTTCCCTGCAGGGGTGCACCACATAGCCCAACACGCTCGATCCCATTTGGCCGGACACACTTTCCTGGGTCATGCCCGGCCTCGGAAGATCAACACGTCGCAGCCCCACCTAGGCAAAACAGAGAGGCCAGCACGCCGGTCTAAACCTAAGCGCACAGGGGTCTGGGCCCATCGCCCATAGCACACCTGCACGTTGCGAGGGCGGCCGAAAGCAGACCTAGCCTAGGGGCGTTCCAGTCCAATTCGGCGCGCGCCGCTCCATCGCTAACGTCTGAAGTGCTTCGGCTGATACCACGACGTCGGGATACCCATAACTACTCCCACGTAGATGGTTAGTGCGTATAGGCTCGTAGCCAACTCAGATCAAATACCAAGATCTCGTTAAGCGTGTTAAGTATCCGCGAACACTGAACAGGGCCAGGCCCACCTCTCTCCTAGGCGGTCTCAACCTGCCCTGTCGCTCCGCCACAAAGATCCACACAGAGGGCCGTCGGGACAAAGGTCCTTTCAGCCCCTAATCCGTGAATCACTCGCGGGTACTCTTCGAGCTGACCCGACTTTAGTCACCATCTGTATAGTATGTATGTATGTATAGTATATACCCGTGATCACCTCCCGAGTGATCACGGCCCAATAGTATAGCAAGGCAGACCGACAAGATTGTAGGGCCAATGATGATAAACTAGCATCCTATACTAAGCATTTAGGATTGCAGGTAAGGTATCAACAGGTGTAGCAACAATGTCAGGCTATGCATCAGAATAGGATCAACGGAAAGCAGTAACATGCTACACTACTCTAATGCAAGCAGTATAGAGTAGAATAGGCGATATCTGGTGATCAAGGGGGGGGCTTGCCTGGTTGCTCTGGCAAGAAGGAGGGGTCGTCAACTCCGTAGTCGAACTGGGCAGCAGCAGCGTCGGTCTCGTAGTCTACCGGAGAGAAGAGGGGGAAGAAACAATGAATACAATGCAAACAAATGCATATCGATGCATGACATGACAAGTAACGATGCTAGGTGTGCCCAATCGCGGTAGTAGGTGATACCGACGAAGGGGGGAAACATCCGGGAAAGTATTCCCGGTGTTTCGCGTTTTCGGACAGATGAACCGGAGGGAGAAAGTTGTGTGTTTGGTATGTTAGAGGTGTGTGGTGGACGAACGGGCTGCGTATCCGGGTTCGTCACGTCGTTCTGAGCAACTTTCATGTTGAAAATAATTTAATCCGAGTTACGGATTAAAAGATATGATTTTCTAAAGATTATATTAATTTCTGGAATTTAATTAATTAATTATTTAATTCGAAAATGAATTTATGACGTCAGCATGATGTCATGCTGACGTCAGCAGTCAACAGGGTTGACTTGGTCAAGCTGACATGTGGGTCCAGTGGGACCCACCTGTCATTCTCTATTTAGGTTAATTAGGGTTTAGGTTAATTAGTTAGCTTAATTAACTGTTTAGTTTAATTTGTGATTAGGTTAATCTAATCAGGATTAATTAACTTAATTAATTACTGGATTAATTAATTAATATTTTAATTATTTTACTTATTATTCATTTATTTATTTAATATATTTTTATATTTTTTTTAATGTTCTAGGGGCTGGGCCCCACTTGTCATACTCCAAGGGGCCCCAATTGCCAGTGGCACATAGGCCACTGGAGCGGGCTTAACAGGCGCCGTCGGGGGCGCTCGCCCGAACCGGCACGGGCGAGGGGAAACACCGGGGCACCGGCACCGGAGGTGGCCGCAGGGGGGGGGTGCGCGGGCGGAAGCGCTGGGGGCCAGCGCCGCTTGGTAGGGGCGGCACGAGCGGCCGGTGCAGGACGTGGGGCGCGCGCGGCCAACGGCCAGCGGCGACGCCAGGAGAGGGGCGAGGCCATGACCGAGGCGGCCGGAGCAGAGGAGTTAGTGGCGCAAGGCGGGGCCGGAGGCCACGGCGCCGGCCAGGCGGCCGGGGCGGCAAGCTGCGGTGGCGGGGACGCATGGCGACGTGGTCGGGGGCGACGGGCGCGGGTCGGGCGAGCCCAGTGCACGGCCGGAGCGCGGTGGTCGTGCGCGGGCGTCGGGACGGCCGCGGTGAGCGCGAGGGAGAGGGGGGGAGCTCACGGTGGGGGAGTAGGGACTAGGGTAGTGGGCTCGGGGCGGAAGACGAGGACGACGACGACGTAGAGGAGGCAGGCCGGTGATGGAGCGCTCCGGCGAGGACGAGCTCCGGGCGCGTCAGGCGTGCGGCGAGGGGCGCCGTTGCCCTGGGTGGCTGGTCGGGGAGGAGGAGAGGACGGGGCGGCGTCGTGTGGCGGCGGGGCGGTCCGGCGTGTGGCGGGCTGGCGTCGGGGCGCAGGGGGCGACGGGGTTCGTTCCCCCGATCCGATCTGGATCGGGGAAGAGGGGCGAGAGCGAGCGGAGTGGGCGTCGTGCGGGAGGGGGGGAAGTGAGCGAGTGGGGCTAGGGTTTCGGGCATCCAGGGGGAAGTAGAGGGCGCGGTTGGGCCGGCCTGGTTGGCCCAGAGGCCAGCTGGGCTGTGGCCCAGTGGGGGGGTTCTTTCTCTCTTTTATTCTTCTTTTTTTGTTTTCTTCTTTTTTTTCCTTTTCTTTTATTTATTCCTTTCGGTTTTATTAAATTATTAATTTATTTCAATTTTGAAGAATGTGAGAACAACACCTAAATATGGTATGTTAAAGATACCACTGCCACATTAATTTGGACAGCTAAATAAAATAGTTCAATATTTTACAAAATACAAAAGGCATTTAATTACTTTCTTTTGCTGCTGTTTTATTTTCTTTTGAGCATTTAAATTTTTTATAAAAATGTGGTTTCATCACCATAATTACCTATGTATTATTTGGTTCACTCCGAACATTTAAATTTTAATATTTGAAAACTTTTATTGTTTGCTCGATTTTGAATTTGAAATTCGAACTAGGTTCCGAACTAACGCGAGTTTATCCACAGTAACCGAGGTGACGTGGCATCATTAGCGGGGATTAGTGTAGCTTAATTACCCGGGCGTCACAATTCCCAGCGCTTCCGCCCGCGCACCCCCCCTGCGGCCACCTCCGGTGCCGGTGCCCCGGTGTTTCCCCTCGCCCGTGCCGGTTCGGGCGAGCGCCCCCGACCGCGCCTGTTAAGCCCGCTCCAGTGGCCTATGTGCCACTGGCAACTGGGGCCCGTTGGAGTATGACAAGTGGGGCCTAGCCCCTAGAACATTAAAAAAAAATATATAAAAATATATTAAATAAATAAATGAATAATAAGTAAAATAATTAAAATATTAATTAATTAATCCAGTAATTAATTAAGTTAATTAATCCTGATTAGATTAACCTAATCACAAATTAAACTAAACAGTTAATTAAGCTAACTAATTAACCTAAACCCTAATTAACCTAAATAGAGAATGACAGGTGGGTCCCACTGGACCCACATGTCAGGTTGACCAAGTCAACCCTGTTGACTGCTGACGTCAGCATGACATCATGCTGACGTCATAAATTCATTTTCGAATTAAATAATTAATTAATTAAATTCCAGAAATTAATATAATCTTTAGAAAATCATATCTTTTAATCCGTAACTCGGATTAAATTATTTTCAACATGAAAGTTGCTCAGAACGACGTGACGAACCCGGATACGCAGCCCGTTCGTCCACCACACACCTCGAACATACCAAACACGCAACTTTCTCCCTCCGGTTCATCTGTCCGAAAACGCGAAACACCGGGAATACTTTCCCGGATGTTTCCCCCCTTCGTCGGTATCACCTACTACCGCGATTGGGCACACCTAGCATCGTTACTTGTCATGTCATGCATCGATATGCATTTGTTTGCATTGTATTCATTGTTTCTTCCCCCTCTTCTCTCCGGTAGACTACGAGACCGACGCTGCTGCTGCCCAGTTCGACTACGGAGTTGACGACCCCTCCTTCTTGCCAGAGCAACCAGGCAAGCCCCCCCCTTGATCACCAGATATCGCCTATTCTACTCTATACTGCTTGCATTAGAGTAGTGTAGCATGTTACTGCTTTCCGTTGATCCTATTCTGATGCATAGCCTGACATTGTTGCTACACCTGTTGATACCTTACCTGCAATCCTAAATGCTTAGTATAGGATGCTAGTTTATCATCATTGGCCCTACAATCTTGTCGGTCTGCCTTGCTATACTATTGGGCCGTGATCACTCGGGAGGTGATCACGGGTATATACTATACATACATACATACTATACAGATGGTGACTAAAGTCGGGTCAGCTCGAAGAGTACCCGCGAGTGATTCACGGATTAGGGGCTGAAAGGACCTTTGTCCCGACGGCCCTCTGTGTGGATCTTTGTGGCGGAGCGACAGGGCAGGTTGAGACCGCCTAGGAGAGAGGTGGGCCTGGCCCTGTTCAGCGTTCGCGGATACTTAACACGCTTAACGAGATCTTGGTATTTGATCTGAGTTGGCTACGAGCCTATACGCACTAACCATCTACGTGGGAGTAGTTATGGGTATCCCGACGTCGTGGTATCAGCCGAAGCACTTCAGACGTCAGCGACGGAGCGGCGCGCGCCGAATTGGACTGGAACGCCACTAGGCTAGGTCTGCTTTCGGCCGCCCTCGCAACGTGCAGGTGTGCTATGGGGGATGGGCCCAGACCCCTGTGCGCTTAGGTTTAGACCGGCGTGCTGGCCTCTCTGTTTTGCCTAGGTGGGGCTGCGATGTGTTGATCTTCCGAGGCCGGGCATGACCCAGGAAAGTGTGTCCGGCCAAATGGGATCGAGCGTGTTGGGCTATGTGGTGCACCCCTGCAGGGAAGTTAATCTATTCGAATAGCCGTGATCTTCGGTAACAGGATGACTTGGAGTTGTACCTTGACCTTATGACAACTAGAACCGGATACTTAATAAAACACACCCTTCCAAGTTCCACAGACAACCCGGTGATCGCTTTTCTACAGGGCGACGAGAGGAGGATCGCCGGGTAGGGTTATGCTATGCGATGCTACTTGGAGATGCTGCTTGGAGATGCTACTTGAAGATGCTACTTGGAGGACTTCAATCTACTCTCTCCTACATGCTGCAAGACGGAGGCTGCCAGAAGCGTAGTCTTCGACAGGACTAGTTATCCCCCTCTTATTCTGGCATTCTGCAGTTCAGTCCACTGATATGGCCTCCTTACACATATACCCATGCATATGTAGTGTAGTTCCTTGCTTGCGAGTACTTTGGATGAGTACTCACGGTTGCTTTCTCCCCCCTTTTCCCCTTTCCTTTCTTTCTGGTTGTCGCAACCAGATGCTGGAGTCCAGGAGCCAGACGCCACCATCGACGACGACCCCTACTACACTGGAGGTGCCTACTACTACGTGCTGCCCGCTGATGACGACCTGGAGTAGTTTAGGAGGATCCCAGGCAGGAGGCCTGTGCCTCTTTCGATCTGTATCCCAGTTTGTGTTAGCCTTCTTAAGGCAAACTTGTTTAACTTATGTCTGTACTCAGATGTTGTTGCTTCCGCTGACTCGTCTATGATCGAGCACTTGTATTCGAGCCCTCGAGGCCCCTGGCTTGTATTATGATGCTTGTATGACTTATTTTATTTGTAGAGTTGTGTTGTGATATCTTCCCGTGAGTCCCTGATCTTGATCGTACACATTTGCGTGCATGATTAGTGTACGATTGAATCGGGGGCGTCACACTTCTTGATGATGAATCTATCGATCATCTCTTCACTTCCTAAGCCAGCAATCTCATTTGTGATGAGAGCAAGCCTAGAGTACATCTCAGCGACACCTTCACCATCCTTCATCTTGAACTTGTCAAGTTGGCTTTGAAGTACATCCAACTTGGATTCCTTAACGGAGTCGGTACCTTCGTGCATATCAATCAAAGTGTCCCAAATTTCCTTTGCATTCTCAAGGCGGCTGATTTTGTTGAATTCTTCGGGGCACAATCCGTTGAAGAGAATATCACAAGCTTGAGCATTGTATTGCAACATCTTCAATTCATCCGCGGTAGCTTCACGGTTTGGTTCTCTCCCGTCAAAGAAGTTACCTTGCAAACCAACGCACACAATAGCCCAAACAGCGGGGTTATGTCCAAGAATGTGCATTTTCATTTTATGCTTCCAACTAGCAAAGTTAGTACCATCAAAGTAAGGACGTCTACGGTGATAATTTCCCTCGCTAGACGCCATACTCTCCTAGGTTGTGAAACCAAGGCAATGACCACCAAAAGCTATGGAGATCAAAGCAAATGGAGACCAAAGCTCTGATACCACTTGAAGGATCGGAAGTATGTCTAGAGGGGGGGGGGGTGATTAGACTACTTGACCAAATAAAAACTTAACCTTTTCCCAATTTTAGTTCTTGGCAGATTTTAGCTAATCTAGGACAAGTCAAGCAATCGTCACATAATTTAAGCAAGCATGCAAAGAGTATATAGGCAGCAAAAAGTAAAGCATGCAACTTGCGAGAATGTAAAGGGAAGGGTTTGGAGAATTCAAACGCTATTGGACACACGGATGTTTTTCCCGTGGTTCGGATAGGTGGTGCTATCCTACATCCACGTTGATGGAGACTTCAACCCATGAAGGGTAACGGTTGCGCGAGTCCACACAGGGCTCCACCCAAGGGAAACGGTTGCACGAGTCCACACAGGGCTCCACCCATGAAGGGTCCACGAAGAAGCAACCACCCACAAAGGGTCCACGAAGAAGCAACCTTGTCTACCCCACCATGGCCATCGCCCACACAGGACTTGCCTCACTAGCGGTAGATCTTCACGAAGTAGGCGATCTCCTTGCCCTTACAAACTCCTTGGTTCAACTCCACAATCTTGTCGGAGGCTCCCAAGTGACACCTAGCCAATCTAGGAGACACCACTCTCCAAGAAGTAACAAATGGTGTGTAGGTAATGAACTCCTTGCTCTTGTGCTTCAAATGATAGTCTCCCCAACACTCAACTCTCTCTCTCATAGGATTTGGATTTGGTGGAAAGAGGGTTTGAGTGGAAAGCAACTTGGGAAGGCTAGAGATCAATATTCATATGGCAGGAATGGAATGTCTTGGTCTCAACACATGAGTAGGTGGTTCTTTCTCAGAACATATGAGTTGGAATGGTGTGTGTGTTCTGATGGCTCTCTCATCGAATGAGAAGGAGGTGGAGGGTTATATATAGCCTCCACACAAAATCCAACCGTTACACAGTTTTCCAATCTCGGTAGGACCGAATCAATAAGCTCGGTCGGACCGAAAATGTAAACCTAGTGACCGTTAGTGATTTTCGGTGGGACTGACATGCAACTCGGTAGGACCGATATGGTTAGGGTTTGGGCATAACATAATCTCGGTGAGACCGATTACACAAACTCGGTGAGACCGAATTTGGTAATTAGCTAACCAGAGAGTTGGTCAGGCAAACTCGGTGGGACCGATTTGCTTTTTCGGTGAGCCGAGTGGAACTCGGTGAGACCGAACAGTTACAAAGGGGAAACACTGAGTTTACATTGCAATCTCGGTGGGACCGATTCGCTCTTTCGGTAAGACCAAAAAGTTACGAAAGGGAAACAGAGAGTTTGCAACCCCATCTCGGTGAGACCGAGATCCTTATCGGTAGAACCGAATTGCTAGGGTTTGGCAGTGGCTAATGACAAGTGAAACTCGGTGGCGCCGGATAGGAAGAATCGGTAGGACCGAGTTTGGCTTAGGGTTTAGGTCATATGTGGATATGGGAAAGTAGTTGAGGGTTTTGGAGCATATCACTAAGCACATGAAGCAAGAGGCTCATTAAGCAACACCTCATCCCTCCTTAATAGTATTGGCTTTTCCTATGGCCTCAATGTGATCTTGGATCACTAAAATATAAAATGAAGAGTCTTGAGCTTTTGAGCTTGAGCCAATCCTTTGTCCTTAGCATTTTGAGGGTTCCACTTTCACATCCATGCCATGCCAATCATTGAGCTTTCCTGAAATAATCATCTTGGAATAGCATTAGCTCAACAAGCTATATGTTGTTATGAATTACCAAAACCACCTAGGGATAGTTGCACTTTCAATCTCCCCCTTTTTGGTAATTGATGACAACATATAGATCAAAGCTTCAACAAATGATAATAAGCAAGAATTATATCGTCGCTTTGAGAAGTATGTGATAAGTAAGAGCTCCCCCTAAATTTGTGCATATTTAAAATTTGCTTTGGACTGCAAATGCACAAAGAGTTAGAGTCATGGGTTACTCTTCCATGTCACATACATCTTGGTGGAGCGCTCAAAATGATAAGAATGAAATACATGCACTCATCACCAAGAATAATGAATGATCACAAGATAGATAAGATAATAGCATTAAGCAAGCAAACAAGTTTTGAGCGACAAGTTCGAAAAACCACCAAATAAAGCAAGAGAGAAAAGCAACACTCTCTCTCTCTCGAAGCCTATGATCTATACATCTTCTCCCCCTTTGGCAAACAAGTTACCAAAAAGTTCCTAGAAAATGCATAGCACTAGATCGATGCTCAGGCTTGATCTTCAGGTGGTGGTGGAGTCCGGATCACTCCAAGGACGAAGGCTTCGGTAGATGCTGAAGTAGTCGCTGGAGTTGGAGCTGAAGTAGATGCTGGAGCTGGTGGAATTGAGGTTGTAGCTGGTGCTGAAGTGGTGGCTCTAGTGTCAGCAACTGGCACGGCAGATGACCTCGGGCCTCGTGGCACTCTGGCAAAGGTATGAGTGGTAGTCCTGCCTCTCCTCTCCTGCATGTCCTCCTGGAGCTGCTCCACTACAGACTGAACTTCTGTTACCTTGACATCCAAGTCATAGAACTTCTATTCCATGATTCTCTCTAGGCTCTGCTGATTCTGAGTGAGAGTGGCCAGACTTTGCTTAATCCTCAGCGTGGATGCAATCAAGTAACCAAGCTGCTCTTGTTTAGTCTTCAAGAAGTATTCAGATGCCTCCTCTTGGGTAGGCATCTTGGCAGCTTTCTCCTTCCTTGCCTTCTCCTTCTTTGCAAATGCTTGGGCAGATGATGGCTCGTTCTCAGTCATGACAACTTGATTGTCCTCGAAATCTGGACGGATGGGCAAATGTTCCTTGTCCAATAAATATATGCCCGTGCCCATCTTGGAGTTGATGAGCTCCTGAATCTGAGGGGCATATCCGCAGCTCCTCTTCTGGTCTGCTGTTGTCCTCTTGATAGTTTCCACTATGAGGTTCATCACCTTGAACTTCTGAGGCACATCAAACACATGTAGTAAGTTGATAGCATGGCCTCTGATCATCTTGTGATCTCCAGACTTGGGCAGTAAGGTGTGCCTTAGTATCCAATTGATCGTCGGGAGTCCTGACAGAAGGTAATGAACAGAGCCAAACTTGAAGGTGTCAAGAGCTTCATTGGGAATTTCCTTGTACATATTGGAGACAGACCCCGAGCATCGCTCGTGGTTATGCGTGCTTGCATGATGCAAAAAATATGCAGGTGAGGAGCTCACATTGATTTTCGTGTAGTCGCGGTCGTCGAAGACAGCCGGCGCGACTCGGCGCTCGCGGAGCGCGTCGGCGCACCCGCTGGGTGAAGCCTTCGAGCCTCCAGGTGCTCGAAGGGGGGCCCCGGCCGGTCAGGCTCGACCGGCCAGGCGGCGAGGTGTCTTGTAGTGCCCTTTTTTTTCTGCCGGCTGCTGATAGCCGGACAAAACTCTTCTCTTGTCTGCAATCTTCGCGGGAGCGTGTCAGCGCACCCGCTGGGTGTAGCCCACGAGATTCGGGCCGACTGCTGAGCAGTCGGGCCGGATCTCCCGATAACTACTTTGTCTTCTTCTTCGCGGGGGCGTGTCAGTGCACCCGCTGGGTGTAGCCCCCGAGATTCGGGCCGACTGCTGAGCAGTCGGGCCGGATCTACCGGCAACTACTTTGTCTTCTCTCTCGTGGGGGCGCGTCAGCGCACCTGCTGGGTGTAGCCCCCGAGATTCGGGCCGACCGCTGAGTAGTCGGACCGGATCTGTCAGGACCCCGACTCAATGCCACATCGATCTAGCATGTAACACCCCATATCACTTTGCGGCCTCACGCACGGTATTCCCACGGGTGTCGCATTACCTTTGCCCGGGACCGTTTGTGCCTTTTGGCACACGTATATGACAGTGTCGCTAGCATCCATATGATAAGGAGCCCGGGCTGACATGGCTAGTCGTAAACCCAAAGTGGCACAGACTTACAGGGACAGGCATCCATGACCCAGCATCGAACGTGTCGGTCATCAGCGAGTGAATCCAGGCTGTAGCACTGGGCTAGCAGGACTCCGGTGAACCGGGCTGTAGCAGGCTAACAGGACTCCGATATTCATCGCGTGACATTTCCCCGAAGGGACAGACACAGGAACGAAGAAGGACACATGCCGGCCAGCCTAAGTGTTCCGGAGCAGTAGCAAGCTACCATGGCTCGGTGGAAACACTAGGAGACATTTCCCGGTAAGAGAGGCTACTAAAGATAAACAACTAGATGGTCAGATCCCACACATACCAAGCATTTCAATAACATACACACAATATGCTCGATATGTGCAAATACAACATGGCATCACAACATGACTCTACGACTCAAGTATTTATTCATTAGGCTCCGAGGAGCGAGATATTACAAACATGGGTCTCATGACCCAACATTCAGAGCATACAAGTCAAAGCACAAGCGGAAGCTATCATGTCTGAGTACAGACATCTATAAATGAAAAAGGCTGAGAAGCCTGACTATCTACCAGATCCTGCCGAGGCACAAGATCGTAGCTGAGGTATCAAGCTAAACGTCGAAGTCCACGCGGAACTACTAGTGAGACTGAAGTCTCTCTGCAAAAACATAAAATAGGCAAACGTGAGTACAAATGTACCCAGCAAGACTTACATCAGAACTAACTACATATGCATCATTATCAACAAGGGGATGGTGGGGTTTAACTGCAGCAAGCCAGCTTTGACTCGGTGGCTATCCTGAACTACGACTGCAAGCGACTCTTTTGAGGTGGCGCACACGAGTCCACATATTCACCATATCAATACACCACTATGGATCCGCTCCCGTCTCCCTACGAGAATGCCATCCATAGCACTCACGCTTATCTTGCGTATTTTAGAGTATCCACTTTCACTTGTCTATGAACTGATATAAGCAACCCAGAAGTCCTTTTCCGCGGACACGGCTATTCGAATAGATGATGTTAACCCTGCAGGGGTGTACTTCTTCACACACGCTCTCACCACTTACCGCCGTTTACACGACATGTACTCGGCAACCTTCAAGCGGAAGCCCAACGTGGGTGTCGGCCACGACCTACCTAATCACCTAAGTCTCTAGTCCAGGTTTATCGCCTATTCGGGTTCCATCCATGAGGAGATCCGGCCGGAGTTTCGCTCACAGCCCCAAACGATGTGTACAGGGTTCCGTGACACCAAACGGGCGCCCGGTTTACCCGGCCACGTGCCTACCGCATCACAGCCCACCCCTACGGTCAGCGCTGCGCACGGCCTCCAGCATACTACAAACACCAGAAACTACTTGCAACTCCTGGACAGAGGACAAGGGTGAATAAGAAGCCGAGAGGGTCCATTGGTTTCGGGCCCAATGCGTGGTAGTAGCTGAATCATGGATCACAAACACAGAACTCAGTTCCTGAGGACGGCTGCAATGAGACAACCCACCATGTACTCCTACATGGCCTCTCACCGCTACCTTTACCAAATCGTGTTCACACGCTTAGCTCACACACAGTAGGACATGTTCACACGCCTCTGATTCATCCCGGATGAATCAGACCTGACTCAACTCTAAGCAGTAGCAGGCATGACAAACAAGCATGAATGAGTAGGCACATCAGGGCTCAAACAACTCCTACTCATGCTAGTGGGTTTCATCTATTTACTGTGGCAATGACAGGTCATGCAGAGGATAAAGGGGTTCAGCTACCGCAGCAAGTAACAGATGAATCGTTGTTGTCCTAATGCAGTAAAAGAGAGCAGGAGCGAGAGAGTAGGATTGTATCGGAATGAACAAGGGGGTTTTGCTTGCCTGGCACTTCTGAAGATAACATTGAGTCTTCATCAGTGTCAACGATCACATCATCGGTATCACGTCTATCGAGAGGGGACAAATACCGGCAACATAGAAAGGAACACAATCAATGCAATGCACAATATGATGCATGATCATGACATGGCAAAATGAATGTGTTTTGGGCTAATGCAACTAGCAACAGATTAAATGAAGTTGGTTTGAATACAAGATTCAATTTCAAACTCCATATGTGATTATTTAAATGCCATTTAATTGATTTGCCTAAACAGCAGCTATAAGTTGTTCTAACATGCATGAAAATGGTACAGATGGATTCCTTGAATTTTTCTGATAATTTTTCATATATAAATTATTTAATTTGGAGCTACGGTTGATTTTCTATGAATTTTTGAAGTTTGTGGTATTTTCTGGAATTAATAAATCATTTAAGAATTAATTAAATTCCAGAAACATTTACTGCGTCAGCAGTGCGTCACCGTGACGTCAGCAGGTCAACAGACGCTGCTGCTGGTCAAACCTGACGTGTGGGGGCCACACGTCAGTGACACAGGGTTGTTTAACTCACTGATAGGTGGGACCGGTCAACGGCCACATCAGCTAGGTCAATTCCGACGCGTGGGGCCACTGTGGTTAACTTAAACTAAACAGGGGGTTAACCGTGGTTAGTTAAGGGCGTGGGGCCCACAGTCAGTGGCCAAGGCCTGGGTTAGCGGGGTGGTTAGGCCCTAATGACCGGCCACATCAGCTCTCGCCGGAGTGTAGCCGGCGACGACCACAGAGCACGGCGGGGACGCCGGACTTGCGCTAGGGGCATCGGATCGACGCGCCAAGGGCACCAGGAGGTAGCCCGCGCCCGTGCGCATCTAGGGGGACCAACGGGAGGTGCGGGGGTGGCCGGGGTTCGCTGGAGTGGAGCCCGAGGCGGCGGCCGGAGCTCGGGGTTTCGCGGGACCGGCGCTGCAGTGCACGGGAGGACGAATGGTTAAGTGCTTTGGGTTCCTGAGGTTGCGGTGAGCACGCGGGTGGGCTCAGGAGCGAGCTGCGGTGGCTGTGGCCACGGCCACGCCATGGCCGGCAGCGAGGAGCAATCGGCTCCGGTGAAAAGGCGGCTAGGGTATGGGAACGAGCGCGAGGAGGAGGGGGAATGGAAGAGTAGCTCACAGCGGATCTGGTGGAGGCAACGGCGAGGCCGGGGAGGGGCTGGAGCTCGCGAATCCTCGAAAGTTCGCCGGCGGCCGAAGGTTGGGGGCGAGCTTGAGGGCGACGCTGTAGGGCTTCCGGAGGGCCGTGGATCGGTGGGGAGGAAGAGGGGGTCGGGGCGGAGCTTCCTGGGGCGTCGGTGAGGCGTGGGGTGGCCGGTAGCCACGGTGGCTCTCGTCGGTGGCGGCGGCTCTGTTCGGTCGCGGGAGGGAGAGAGAGCAGAGGGGGAATAGGGACGGAGGGAGAGCGAGAGGGGTTCCAGGGAGAGTGAGAGAGAGGCCAGGGGTGTCGTGGCGTCTCCAGGCGCATCGAGGAGGGAGGCAACCAGGCAGGAGGTGGCCAAGCGCGACGGCGGTGAGCCACCGAGCTGCTTCGTGCGCTGGCACGGGAAGAAGACAGGAGAAGGGGGGGCCAGGTGGGCTGGGCCGGCTGGGCCGGTCCTGTTGGGCCACCAGGTGGCCTTCACAGGTAAGTCCAGGTAGGCTTCTGCTCTTTTATTTATTTTTTTCTGTTCTGTTTATTTTATTTAATTTATTTTGCCACTGTTTTGAATTTAAAATAATTCAAACAATGCCAAAAACTCCTCTGAATATTTTATATCGCTAGATGGACTTTTCCAAAAGCTTATAAAATATTTCAGGGGTATTTGAAATTATATTATAATTATATGAATATAATTCAAATTCAAATAGCTAATGATTTAAATTCAAAGTCCCAAAAATAAATCCTTAAAAATGTTCAATATTTTGGTTGGGATCAGAACCCTTGCCAAAAATTATCAAACATTTAAGAAGAGCATTTTGGAACAATGAATGGGATTTTTAGGGTTTTTGCCCTTCTTTTATTTAGGGTTTTGAGGCTTCTAAATTCCTCAGTTCAAGTTTCAAAAATTTAAACATGATGCACAGATGAAGCTAGCCTAGAGCATTACCAGAAGCTAGGGATGTGACAACTCACCCCCACTAAACAAGAATCTCGTCTCGAGATTCAAGCGTAGGGTAAGGTGAAGGGGAAACGCAAACTAGTACACTCCTCATGATCCAGGTTGCACTTCAGTTGAACGTTGATTCATTCACCATCATTGTCTTGATGTCTTGCTCTGAGAAATCCTGCCAACATGACATGGGGAAGAAGGAGGAACTCTAGAAGGGTCGATCTTCTCGAAGATCGAACAACTCACGGAATGAGACATAGGACCATCTCTCGGGTTGAGACACGAGATACACATCAAGAGGGGTGGAAAGAAACGGATGACGAAGGTTCACTAGGTGAACAACGATTCCACACCTAAGAAGGTGGTAAACGATTGTCCACGTAGCGAGGAGTTGAGTTGCCATGATACCACGACGAAACATCCTGAAGGAGGGTGATTCGTAGATTATTACCTTAAGTGGCAAAAAGAATTACTTTGATTCAAAGATCATTGAAACTCTTTATACCAGCCTAAGGCAATCACAAGCGATCATTTGGAGGGGGTCGGTAGAATGGCATACTCGGACTTGGATGATGTGGATTACCTTGTTGAAGACAACGTAATGGATGAATTTGCTTATCACCGGAGATGGAAGAGACCCATGGTAGAATGGCACATTGGCGGTGCAAGCTAGGAACAAAATGCAAATGCTGGGAATGATTCTGGTAACTGGGGAAGGACCCAACAATAGAGAGTGAATTCACTGTTTGAAAGGATCATAGCATTGCCGAGGAAACTGAGAGCAAACCCAGTTAGTGCCGATGATAACACCTAGCGCTTGTGCGTGCTCTCAAGAACTTGAGCATTTCCACAATCATCAAGGTTTTACCAATATCCGTGTCAAGGATCCTGGCAACACAACTTGCTACCATGATGAATGGTGATGGAGGATGCAGATGCAAAGGAAGATAATACCTTCTCAGATTTCACCTTAGCGAAGCCAAGGAACAAAATCTGGATGATCGACCGAGAGACATTTAGCACTCCGCTTCTAATGTTCTCCTTGACGTGCTAGTGTAACCCATTCATAGATATGGTTTGATAACTAGAACATCAAGTAAAGGTCGGACTTCGGGAGCAATAGAATCCATAAGGAACAGTTACGGAGGTAAATCCTACGAAATCCTTATGGGGAGGTGGCCAACTTCCTCAAACAAGATACTACAATGATAGGTCTTCCGGCTGGGTGTGTTGGCCATGACATCCACTTTACCGGTTATCGAGGGACCAATATTATAGTTCTTGGGAAATGTTCCAACCATCATAACTGCCTGAGATTCAGATCTGGTTGGTGTCAGGATATTCCAGACTCATCGAGTCTAGGAAGGAAAACGAAAGTTTGCAACACAAATCGACGAGGTGACGTTGCGAGATACTCGGGAAATGAACTACGATAGTAAGCTCCAAAACATGAGCTGGTTCTGCTACAAACATGTGAACACGTTGTCCCAGACAAGCATGACCACGTGGTAGTCTTATAATAAAACACTACCGAGTTCAGGTGGGGAACCATCAACGAGGATATCAAAATCCTTGCATAAGGTATACTCTTAAGAAGGAACTTCTTCTCCTTGAACAAATCAATCAGTGGCTTGGTGTGCTAGGATATACATATGGAATGAAGATGATCAGTCTAACAGACCACAGAATTCTTCGCACGTGCATGACCGACTTGGGATGATTCCAAAGGAGCAAAACAAACTTTCTCGAATTCACGACGGCAACTTACATCAAAATGCACGTGAATCAAAGGAAGTCACTCCTTTCATCAAACAAGTACTTCATGAGCTAGCATGAAGAAAATGCTTTCAAAAGTTTCCAACACTAACTTAATGTTCAACAACATCATGGAGGAGATAAGGATGTTGTCAATGGGCTCAACAACAACTCATCGGAATTTCCATATCACTGGACTTCCACCATCATGTGAACACGGTGATAGCATTGGTCAGAACCAAAAGATATAATGGTGTATGCTCGAGGGATCATCCACGAGGAAGACAACATTACGAACATCGTTGGTTCTGACTTGATTTGACGATAGCCCACACTCAAATCAAAGGATTGATAAGACAATAGGTCCAGCAACTGATCACAGGGACCAATCGATGAAGATATCATCTTTCTTCAACACACACTACACAAGAATATCCCTTTGGGACGAACTAAGTCAGGCAAGCTTTTATCTTCCAACTCTCCAAGTTGTTGTCTAGCTTAACCAACTAGCTCAGGGATATCTAACACCGATTCTTGGAGAGAAGGTGGTTCACAAGAAACCAACTTGATCACGAGCTCAACATAGCGATCAGGTGACAACCTGGTAATACTTCCGAGAAGATCTTCGGAAATCACGAACCACCGATATGTTACTAAGCTCGAGAACAATCTTGCTTTTCAGGGCAAGATGATATGATCAAATGAGCGAGGACTTAACAAATCCTATCTCATCAATCGAGGAGTGCACCAGGAAAATGGACTAGGTAGCACAATCAACCTTAGGGTGATGATTCAATAGTCAACTCGCTAAGGATGACGTATTGTCCATTTAACTACCAAGCAACGGAGTTGCTAGGAGTATTGATTTCACACATCATGGTTCACTTGTCGGCACTCCGGTTGCATCAACACGAAGACCGAGGAATGACTAATGATGGCAAGAAGTATCACTGTACCAAGAGTTCATAGGATGGTGTGCAATTCCTATAACAACTCCGATATAAAGATGGTAATACTCCAAGGTAGAACAGAACAAAAGCTGGATTAGCAATTTGATCTACGGAGCACAACTTCTTTGACCCAATCCTGGATATGGAGGAGGTACTGGAGTTTGTTTCTCCTAGTCATTCTGAATGGAATGGCTTGACGGACCACAAGAGTAATAGGCATCGATGAACGAATGCACACATAATCTTGACTATCAATTGATAGACGAGGGTCAGAAGACAACTAAAGAGGGACAACTCAAAGGAACATACAATTTTCTGAGTTGTGGATGCATGGATTAGCATGTCGAACGAGTTCAACATATTTCTTCCGGACAATCCATGCGGAAAGGTAGAACTGGCAGAGTCACAATTATGAATGGAGAACCCATCGAGAGCACTCCTGTTGTGACCTTTTGATCCAACAAACTTTTGCCGTAAGTGGTTCATGGTATTTGGAAGAAGGATATACCACGGACCTCGAGAACTACTGTAAAGGTTACTAATAACCTAAGGGAGCTAGCAATTACTATCAACATGAAGTAAGTAGGGTGAATCTCGGGTTCAAAACCTAAGGAGTAGAATACCTACTACTAAGTGGCATCACGGGATGCTTTCGGGAATAAAGCCAGAATCATCACACTAGGACACAAATCATGGCTAGACCACTAGATGATCCCCTGAGACACCTAGGGTCATAATAATTATTCCAACATAAAGGTCGAGGCAGTAGAATACCTCAACTCAACAATTAGTGTGATTGAGCTGGCATAAAGGAGCATCGAAACCAGAGGGAAAGGATTTTGCAAATGCATCAGACTATTTAGAAACCTGGAATGACTCGGACAGCATAACGGCTGTAAATGCTCAGAAAAGATTTGAGACATTCACAAAAATGGTGGCATAACCACTCAGAAGCACAATATCAAGGTTTCGAGATCAACAATTAACATACGGAAGATAGTAGGAACTGAACTGGGGCTTGAATCAACAATCTTATAAGTCTACGGATTAGTAACACGTGATCCTGATAGAAAGAAGAGATAGCCTAGTTCTTAATCCCCGTAGAAGAGAAGATGATGACTCAGATCAGAAGGCCATGAGGTATAAGGAGTAAAAAGAGCCTTACGTTCCATCCCACAATCAATTCCCTTATATAACTAAAGAATTTCTAGACTCAACTTCGACCAGTTTGGCTTGGTAATCCTACAGGCAGTCAAGCTCTGATACCAACGCTGTCAGGACCCCGACTCAATGCCACATCGATCTAGCATGTAACACCTCATATCACTTTGCGGCCTCACGCACGGTATTCCCACGGGTGTCGCCTTACCTTTGCCCGGGACCGTTTGCGCCTTTTGGCACACGTATATGACAGTGTCGCTAGCATCCATATGATAAGGAGCCCGGGCTGACATGGCTAGTCGTAAACCCAAAGTGGCACAGACTTACAGGGACAGGCATCCATGACCCAGCATCGAACGTGTCGGTCATCAGCGAGTGAATCCAGGCTGTAGCACTGGGCTAGCAGGACTCCGGTGAACCGGGCTGTAGCGGGCTAACAGGACTCCGATATTCATCGCGTGACATTTCCCCGAAGGGACAGACACAGGAACGAAGAAGGACACATGCCGGCCAGCCTAAGTGTTCCGGAGCAGTAGCAAGCTACCATGGCTCGGTGGAAACACTAGGAGACATTTCCCGGTAAGAGAGGCTACTAAAGATAAACAACTAGATAGTCAGATCCCACACATACCAAGCATTTCAATAACATACACACAATATGCTCGATATGTGCAAATACAACATGGCATCACAACATGACTCTACGACTCAAGTAATTTATTCATTAGGCTCCGAGGAGCGAGATATTACAAACATGGGTCTCATGACCCAACATTCAGAGCATACAAGTCAAAGCACAAGCGGAAGCTATCATGTCTGAGTACAGACATCTATAAATGAAAAAGGCTGAGAAGCCTGACTATCTACCAGATCCTGCCGAGGCACAAGATCGTAGCTGAGGTAACAAGCTAAACGTCGAAGTCCACGCGGAACTACTAGTGAGACTGAAGTCTCTCTGCAAAAACATAAAATAGGCAAACGTGAGTACAAATGTACCCAGCAAGACTTACATCAGAACTAACTACATATGCATCATTATCAACAAAGGGGATGGTGGGGTTTAACTGCAGCAAGCCAGCTTTGACTCGGTGGCTATCCTGAACTACGACTGCAAGTAACTCTTTTGAGGTGGCGCACACGAGTCCACATATTCACCATATCAATACACCACTATGGATCCGCTCCCGTCTCCCTACGAGAACGCCATCCATAGCACTCACGCTTATCTTGCGTATTTTAGAGTATCCACTTTCACTTGTCTATGAACTGATATAAGCAACCCAGAAGTCCTTTTCCCCGGACACGGCTATTCGAATAGATGATGTTAACCCTGCAGGGGTGTACTTCTTCACACACGCTTTCCACCACTTACCGCGTTCACACGACATGTACTCGGCAACCTTCAAGCGGAAGCCGACGTGGGTGTAGGCCACGACCTACCTAAACACTCAAGTCTCTAGTCCAGGTTTATCGCCTATTCGGGTTCCATCCATGAGGAGATCCGGCCGGAGTTTCGCTCACAGCCCCAAACGATGTGAACAGGGTTCCGTGACACCAAACGGGCGCCCGGTTTACCCGGCCACGTGCCTACCGCATCACAGCCCACCCCTACGGTCAGCGCTGCGCACGGCCTCCAGCATACTACAAACACCAGAAACTACTTGCAACTCCTGGACAGAGGACAAGGGTGATTAAGAAGCCGAGAGGGGTCCATTGGTTTCGGGCCCAATGCGTGGTAGTAGCTGAATCATGGATCACAAACACAGAACTCAGTTCCTGAGGACGGCTGCAATGAGACAACCCACCATGTACTCCTACATGGCCTCTCACGGCACCTTTACCAAATCGTGTTCACACGCTTAGCTCACACACCGTAGGACATGTTCACATGCCTCTGATTCATCCCGGATGAATCAGACCTGACTCAACTCTAAGCAGTAGCAGGCATGACAAACAAGCATGAATGAGTAGGCACAACAGGGCTCAAACAACTCCTACTCATGCTAGTGGGTTTTCATCTATTTACTGTGGCAATGACAGGTCATGCAAGGATAAAGGGTTCAGCTACCGCAGCAAGTAACAGATGAATCGTTGTTGTCCTAATGCAGTAAAAGAGAGCAGGAGCGAGAGAGTAGGATTGTATCGGAATGAACAAGGGGGTTTTGCTTGCCTGGCACTTCTGAAGATAACATTGAGTCTTCATCAGTGTCAACGATCACATCATCGGTATCACGTCTATCATGAGGGGACAAATACCGGCAACACAGAAGGAAACACAATCAATGCAATGCACAATATGATGCATGATCATGACATGGCAAAATGAATGTGTTTTGGGCTAATGCATCTAGCAACAAGTTAAATGGGGTTGGTTTGAATACAAGATTCAAATTCAAACTCCATATGTGATTATTCAAATGCCATTTAATTGATTTGTGCTAAACAGCAGCTATAAGTTGTTCTAACATGCATGAAAATGGTACAGATGGATTCCTTGAATTTTTCTGATAATTTTTCATATATAAATTATTTAATTTGGAGCTACGGTTGATTTTCTATGAATTTTTGAAGTTTGTGGTATTTTCTGGAATTAATAAATCATTTAAGAATTAATTAAATTCCAGAAACATTTACTGCGTCAGCAGTGCGTCACCGTGACGTCAGCAGGTCAACAGACGCTGCTGCTGGTCAAACCTGACGTGTGGGGGCCACACGTCAGTGACACAGGGTTGTTTAACTCACTTACAGGTGGGACCGGTCAACGGCCACGTCAGCTAGGTCAATTCCGACGCGTGGGGCCACTGTGGTTAACTTAAACTAAACAGGGGGTTAACCGTGGTTAGTTAAGGGCGTGGGGCCCACAGTCAGTGGCCAAGGCCTGGGTTAGCGGGGTGGTTAGGCCCTAATGACCGGCCACATCAGCTCTCGCCGGAGTGTAGCCGGCGACGACCACAGAGCACGGCGGGGAACGCCGGACTTGCGCTAGGGGCATCGGATCGACGCGCCAAGGGCACCAGGAGGTAGCCCGCGCCCGTGCGCATCTAGGGGGACCAACGGGAGGTGCGGGGGTGGCCGGGGTTCGCCGGAGTGGGGCCCGAGGCGGCGGCCGGAGCTCGGGGTTTCGCGGGACCGGCGCTGCAGTGCACGGGAGGACGAATGGTTAAGTGCTTTGGGTTCCTGAGGTCGCGGTGAGTACGCGGGTGGGCTCAAGAGCGAGCTGCGGTGGCTGTGGCCACAGCCACGCCATGGCCGGCGGCGAGGAGCAATCGGCTCCGGTGAAAAGGCGGCTAGGGTACGGGAACGAGCGCGAGGAGGAGGGGGAATGGAAGAGTAGCTCACAGCGGATCTGGTGGAGGCAACGGCGAGGCCGGGGAGGGGCTGGAGCTCGCGAATCCTCGAAAGTTCGCCGGCGGCCGAAGGTTGGGGGCGAGCTTGAGGGCGATGCTGCAGGGCTTCCGGAGGGCCGTGGATCGGTGGGGAGGAAGAGGGGGTCGGGGCGGAGCTTCCTGGGGCGTCGGTGAGGCGTGGGGTGGCCGGTAGCCACGGTGGCTCTCGTCGGTGGCGGCGGCTCTGTTCGGTCGCGGGAGGGAGAGAGAGCAGAGGGGGAATAGGGACGGAGGGAGAGCGAGAGGGGTTCCAGGGAGAGTGAGAGAGAGGCCAGGGTGTCGTGGCATCTCCAGGCGCATCGAGGAGGGAGGCAACCAGGCAGGAGGTGGCCAAGCGCGACGGCGGTGCTCGCCACCGAGCTGCTTCGTGCGCTGGCACGGGAAGAAGACAGGAGAAGGGGGGGCCAGGTGGGCTGGGCCGGCTGGGCCGTTCCTGTTGGGCCACCAGGTGGCCTTCACGGGTAAGTCCAGGTAGGCTTCTGCTCTTTTATTTTTCTGTTCTGTTTATTTATATTTAATTTATTTTGCCACTGTTTTGAATTTTAAAATAATTCAAACAATGCTAAAAACTCCTCTGAATATTTTATATTGCTAGATGGACTTTTCCAAAAGCTTATAAAATATTTCAGGGGTATTTGAAATTATATTCTAATTATATGAATATAATTCAAATTCAAATAGCTAATGATTTAAATTCAAAGTCCCAAAAATAAATCCTTAAAAATGTTCAATATTTTGGTTGGGATTAGAACCCTTGCCAAAAATTATCAAACATTTAAGAAGAGCATTTTGGAACAATGAATGGGATTTTTAGGGTTTTTGCCCTTCTTTTATTTAGGGTTTTGAGGCTTCTAAATTCCTCAGTTCAAGTTTCAAAAATTTAAACATGATGCACAGATGAAGCTAGCCTAGAGCATTACCAGAAGCTAGGGATGTGACAGGATCTCCAGGCAACTACTTTGTCTTCTTTCTCATGGGGCGCGTCAGCGCACCCACTGGGTGTAGCCCCCGAGATTCGGGCCAACTGCTGAGCAGTCGGGCCGGATCTTCCGGCAACTACTTTGTCTTCTCTTCGCGGGGGTGCGTCAGCGCACCCGCTGGGTGTAGCCCCCGAGATCCGGGCCGACTGCTGAGCAGTCGGGTCGGATCTACCGGCAACTACTTTGTCTTCTCTCTCGCGGGGGCGCGTCAGCGCACCCGCTGGGTGTAGCCCCCGAGATTCGGGCCGACCGCTGAGCAGTCGGGCCGGATCTCCCGGCAACTACTTTGTCTTCTTTCTCACGGGGGCGCGTCAGCGCACCCGCTGGGTGTAGCCCCCGAGATTCGGGCCGACTGCTGAGCAGTCGGGCCGGATCTTCCGGCAACTACTTTGTCTTCTCTTCACGGGGGCACGTCAGCGCACCCGCTGGGTGTAGCCCCCGAGATCTGGGCCGACTGCTGAGCAGTCGGGCCGGATCTCCCAGCAACTACTTTGTCTTCTTCGCGGGGGCGCGTCAGCGCACCCGCTGGGTGTAGCCCGCGAGATTCGGGCCGAGTGCTGAGCAGTCGGGCTGGATCTCCCGACAACTACTTTCTCTTCTTCTTTTTCTTCTTCAGCCGGCTGGACTGGCGGAATCCAACACATCAGTCGAGATTTTTGCAGCCGGCCTAGGCAGCCAGCGGTTGGACACACATCTGGCAGTCGGACGCACATTTCTTTCTTCTGCTTCATTTCTCGGACGTCCACTATTTTTTTAGCCGGCTTTTTCTTCTCGTTTCTTTCTAACCGGCTTCACACGGAGAGCCGGACCCTTCTTTCTCTCTTGTTTCTTTTTTCGATGGGGAGCCGGCCTTGACTTTTCTAGCCAGCACGTACACGCGCAGCCGCCTCCACCTCTTTTCATCAAGCCAGCCTTGTCTTTCTCTTCCAACCGGCTTTGAGTAGTCGGACACAACTCTTCATTTTATTTTTTCTTTTGCACAACCGGCGCATTATGTTGACCCAGCCGGCTCTTTCTTTCTTTTCTCCCCTTCCCTAAGCAGTCGGCAGGAGCGGGGCTGCAGCAGCCGGCTTCCGGGTCGCGGCAGAAGCCGGCAGGCCGGGAAGCGGGCGGAAGCCGGCTGCTGGCAGGAGCAGCAAGCCGGCGGGCGCAGGGGCCGGATCCGGCACGGGAGGCCAGTAGCCGGCGGGCGCGGAGGCCGGAGCTGGGCCTGGCACAGGCATAACCAGATGGGCCGGGTGCTGGAGAGGCTGGCGCCGAGGTGGCGACGCGAGGCACGCAGGGCAGGAGGCAGCTTGTAGCAGCGGCCGGCTGGGGGCGATGCAGGGTGGGCGCAACCAGCGGAGCTGGAAGGCCACCAGGCGCGGGACTCGGCGTCCTGGTGCCGGAGCGGAGCAGCTGGCCAGGGAGGCAGCCGGCGCGGCGCGTGGCGGAGATGGCCGGGGCCGGGAGATGGGCAGCCGGCCACGGGGGCGAGCGACGTGGGCTAGCGCGGGGCCTGGCCATGGGTCGGGCGCGCGACACGGGCGAAGCCGGCGCACAGGGGCGGCTGGAGCGGCGCAGAGGAGCGCGCGGGAGCGGCTGTGGCGATGAGGAGGCGGAGGCGGGCCCGCGGCGACCAAGCGGACGGACACGGAGGCGGTCGGGTTGCGGAGGTGCCCGCGGAGCCGGACGGAGGAGGTCGGGCGAGTGGGCGGAGCCGAAGGAGGCTGGACCCGGCAGCTGGCGCCTGGGAGGCGTCGAACCGGACGGGAGCGGGGACGCCGCGGGAGGAGGCCCGACGCGCGGGACGCAGGCACGGAGCAGCAGCCCGGCCCTGCACATGGGCGCAGCAGTCTAGTCGTGCTGGGGACGGAGCAAGCGGCCGCCGCTGCTGCTCAAAGCTCGAGCATTGTCTGGGCATAGTCTGAGTAATATCCGACTATTGTCTGTCTCGTGTATGAGAATGGTCTGGGTAGTATCTGTGTAGTGTATGGCCAATGGTTTGACCATTGGTGACTAGCATCTAGCTAGCAAGCATAGATGATATATGGAGGAGTGAGCGTGTGTTTTGGCCGGAGCAAGCCGTAACGCGGAGAGAAGCAAACGCGAGCAGCGCGTGGATGGCCACGACCGACGGAAACGAAGCCCGCGCGCGGCGCGCGCGTGGACTGACGGCCGATGTTGCAGTGGTGATGACGAAGGCGCGGCCGACGGTGAGGACGCGCCTCCCCTCGCGGCCATTCTGGGGGCGTGTCGATGTTGAGCCCCAGACTTCTATCAGAGAGACGGCGCGACGCCGCGGTGGTGAAGATGAAGAGGCCGACGGCGAGGACGCGCCACCCCTCACGGCCGCTCCGGGGGCGGGTCGATGTCGAGCCCCAGACCGCTATCGGAGAGACGGCGCGACACCGCGGTGCTGAAGACGAAGAGGCCGACAGCGAGGACGCGCCACCCCTCGCGGCCGCTCCGGGGGCGGGTCGATGTCGAGCCCCCGAGCGCTACCGGAGAGACGGCGCGACGCCGCGGCGGAGGCGATGAAGAAAAAAGGGTCCCGCCCGGACAGCGAAACCAGCAGTAGCGTGGTAGCATAGTAGTAGTACCGCCCCATGGTGGGCGGCAACTGTCGTGGTATTTCTCACGGGGGGCTTGCGAGTTGACAGATGCCACAAGGGCTTAGTGTGTGGGTAAGACTGCTGCTGATAGGCCCGGGAGCGGGTATGCGAGTAGCACGCGGTGGTTTACCCAGCTTCGGAGCTCTCCGTAGAGATAATACTCCTACTGTTGCATGTCTGAGTGTATCTGGTATATCTGGTACAGAGTTGCTCCTGGAGCTGTATCTGAGATCAGTGCCAAGGGCATCTGATCTCGTATATGCATGCGCATGGCCGGCTCTAGTGGCCAAGTATGGCCGTGGCTCTTGGCCGTGAGTGGCCTTGTGGCCAAAATGGATGTGGCGCGTGTGAGTGTGGGGGTGTGTGCTCATCCTGGATGGATGGATGGATGCTCATATATATAGTGTGGCTAGCTTATCATCTAAGCTAAGTGGTGGCATGGGCAATGCATGGTGGGGTGTCATGCTTGTCCCCTGTGTCACTTCATAAATAGTGCCAGGGGACAAGTGACACTATACATGATGACTGAGATGATGCATGAATAGTGCTCGGGTACATCCATCTCGTCGGTGTCTTGTCGGTGTCGGGTCGGGCTGCAGTCGGTAGCTGGCTGGTTGGCGCAGTCGGCAGCCGGCAGGCAGACTGAGGGGCTTTGCTAGCCCCAATGTCTTGAAATATCGTCTTGCTGTCTTCGGGGTATCCGTGTCCAATTACTCCGACACGGTTTGTGACTTAGAGTCATCCAGATCTGTGTCGAAGCTAGCATTGATGTAACCCTTTACGACGAGCTCTTCGTCACCTCCATAAACGAGAAACATATCTTTAGTCCTCTTCAGGTACTTCAGGATATTCTTGACCGCTGTCCAGTGTTCCATGCCGGGATTACTTTGGTACCTTCCTATCAAACTTACGACAAGGTTTACATCAGGTCTGGTACACAACATGGCATACATAATGGACCCTATGGCCGAGGCATAGGGGACGACACTCATTTTTTCTCTATCTTCTGCCGTGGTCGGGCATTGAGCCGTGCTCAATTGCACACCTTGCAATACAGGCAAGAACCCCTTCTTGGAATGTTCCATATTGAACTTCTTCAATATCTTGTCAAGGTACGTACTTTGTGAAAGACCAATGAGGCGTCTCGATCTATCTCTATAGATTTTGATGCCTAATATATAAGCAGCTTCTCCAAGGTCCTTCATTGAAAAACACTTGTTCAAGTAGGCCTTTATGCTTTCCAAGAATTCTATATCATTTCCCATCAACAGTATGTCATTCACATATAATATGAGAAATGCTACGGAGCTCCCACTCACTTTCTTGTAAACACAGGCTTCTCCATAAGTCTGTGTAAACCCAAACGCTTTGATCATCTGATCAAATCGAATGTTCCAACTCCGAGATGCTTGCACCAGCCCCCATAGATAGAGCGTTGGAGCTTGCACACCTTGTCAGCATTCTTAGGATCGACAAAACCTTCCGGCTACATCATATACAATTCTTCCTTAAGAAAGCCGTTAAGGAATGCCGTTTTGACATCCATTTGCCATATCTCATAATCATAGAATGCGGCAATTGCTAACATGATTCGGACAGACTTCAGCTTCACTACGGGTGAGAAAGTCTCATCGTAGTCAACCCCTTGAACCTGTCGATAACCCTTAGCGACGAGTTGAGCCTTGTAGATGGTCAAATTACCATCTGCGTCTGTCTTCTTCTTAAAGATCCATTTATTTTCTATGGCTCGCCGATCATCGGGCAAGTCAGTCAAAGTCCATACTTCGTTTTCATACGTGGATCCTATCTCGGATTTCATGGATTCTAGCCATTTGTCGGAATCTTGGCCCGCCATTGCTTTCTCATAGTTCGAAGGTTCATGATGTCTACTACACAACCTTCTTCTTGTAGACGTTGTTGGGCCTCCAAGTGCAGAGGTTTGTAGGATAGTAGCAAATTTCCCTCAAGTGGATGGCCTAAGGTTTATCAATCCGTAGGAGGCGTAGGATGAAGATGGTCTCTCTCAAGCAACCCTGCAACCAAATAACAAAGAGTCTCTTGTGTCCCCAACACACCCAATACAACGGTAAATTGTATAGGTGCACTAGTTTGGCGAAGAGATGGTGATACAAGTGCAATATGGATAGTAGATAATAGTTTTTGTAATCTGAAATAATAAAAATAGCAAGGTAGCAAGTGATAAAAGTGAGCATAAACGGTATTGCAATGTGTTGAAACAAGGCCTAGGGTTCATACTTTCACCAGTGTAAGTTCCCTCAACAATGATAACATAATTGGATCACATAACTATCCCTCAGCATGCAACAAAGAGTCACTCTAAAGTCACTAATAGCGGAGAATGGACAAAGAGATTATGGTAGGGTACGAAACCACCTCAAAGTTATTCTTTCCAATCAATCCGTTGGGCTATTCCTATAAGTGTCACAAATAGCCCTAGAGTTCGTACTAGAATAACACCTTAAGGCACAAATCAACCAAAACCCTAATGTCACCTAGATACTCCAATGTCACCTCAAGTATCAGTGGGTATGATTATATGATATGCGTCACACAATCTCAGATTCATCTATTCAACCAACACAAAGGACCTCAAAGAGTGCCACAAAGTTCTACCGGAGAATCACGACGAAAACGTGTGCCAACCCCTATGCATAGGTTCATGGGCGGAACCGGCAAGTTGGTCACCTTAACATACATCAAGTGGCATGTGGTATCCCATTGTCACCACAGATATCCACGGCAAGACATACATCAAGTGTTCTCAAGTCTTTAAAGACTCAATCCGATAAGATTACTTCAAAGGGGAAACTCGATTCATTACAAGAGAGAAGAGGGGGGAAGAAACATCATAGAATCCAAATATAATAGCAAAGCTCACGATACATCAAGATCGTATCATCTCAAGAACACGAGAGAGAGAGAGAGATCAAACACATAGCTACTGGTACATACCCTCAACCCCGAGGGAGAACTACTCCCTCCTCGTCATGGAGAGCGCCAGGATGATGAAGATGGCCACCGGTGAGGGTTCCCCCCCTCCGGTAGGGTGCCGGAACAGGGTCCCAATTGACTTTTGGTGGCTACGGAGGCTTCTGGCGGCGGAACTCCCGATCTATCTTGCATTCTAGAAGTTTTTGGTCACGTAGGTATATATGGGTGCAGGAGGTACGTCAGGGGAGCCACGAGGGCCCCACGAGACAGGGGGCGTGCCCTAGGGGGGTGGGCGCACCCCCACCCTCATGGGCAGCTCCCGTATCTTCTGACGTGGGGTCCAAGTCCATCAGGTGTGTTTCCTTCCAAAAATAACTTCTCCAGTTGATTTCGTTCCGTTTCGACTCCGTCTGATATTCCTTTTCTTCAAAACACTGAAATAGGCATAAAACAACAAATCTGGGCTGGGCCTCCGGTTAATAGGTTAGTCCCAAAAATAATATAAAAGTGGATAATAAAGCCCATTATTGCCTAAAATAGTAGATAATATAGCATGGAGCAATCAAAAATTATAGATACGTTGGAGACATATCAAGCATCCCCAAGCTTAATTCCTGCTCGTCCACGAGTAGGTAAATGATAAAAAGATAATTTTTGATGTGGAATGCTAGTTGGCATAATTTCAATGTAATTCTTCTTACTTGTGGCAAGAATATTCAGATCCATAGGATTGAAGACAAAAGTTCATATTGACATAGAAACAATAATACTTCAAGCATACTAACTAAGCAATCATGTCTTGTCAAAATAACATGGCCAAAGAAAGTTATCCCTACAAATCATATAGTCTGGCTATGCTCCATCTTCACCACACAAAATATTTAAATCATGCACAACCCCGATGACAAGCCAAGCAATTGTTTCATACTTTTGATGTTCTCAAATGTTTTCAATCTTCACGCAATACATGAGCGTGAGCCATGGACATAGCACTATAGGTGGAATAGAATGGTGGTTGTGGAGAAGACAAAAAGGAGAAGATAGTCTCACATCAACTAGGCATATCAACGGGCTATGGAGATGCCCATCAATAGATATCAATGTGAGTGAGTAGGGATTGCCATGCAACGAATGCACTAGAGCTATAAGTGTATGAAAGCTCAACAAAATAAACTGGTGGGTGTGCATCCAACTTGCTTGCTCATGAAGACCTAGGGCATTTTGAGGAAGCCCATCATTGGAATATACAGGCCAAGTTCTATAATGAAAAATTCCCACTAGTATATGAAAGTGACAACATAACAGACTCTCTATCATGAAGATCATGGTGCTACTTTGAAGCACAAGTGTGGTAAAAGGATAGTAGCATTGTCCCTTTTTTATTATTTTTTATTTGGCCTTTCTCTTCTTTTTTTGGCCTTTTTTTGGGGACAATGCTCTATTGAATGATGATCATCACACTTCTATTTATTTACAACTTGATGATACAACTCGATACTAGAACAAAGTATGACTCTATATGGATGCCTCCGGCGGTTTACCGGGATATGCAATGAATCAAGAGTGACAAGTATGAAAGAATTATGAACGGTGGCTTTGCCACAAATACAATGTCAACTACATGATCATGCTAGCAATATGACAATGATGAAGCGTGTCATAATAATGGAACGGTGGAAAGTTGCATGGCAATATATTTCGGAATGGCTATGGAAATGCCATAATAGGTAGGTATGGTGGCTGTTTTGAGGAAGGTATATGGTGGGTTTATGGTACCGGCGAAAGTTGCGCCGTACTAGAGAGGCTAGCAAAGGTGAAAGGGTGAGAGTGCATATAATCCATGGACTCAACATTAGTCATAAAGAACTCACATACTTATTGCAAAAACCTATTAGTTATCAAAACAAAGTACTACGCGCATGCTCCTAGGGGGATAGATTGGTAGGAAAAGACCATCGCTCGTCCCCGACCGCCACTCATAAGGAAGACAATCAATAAATAAATCATGCTCCGACTTTGTCACATAACGGTTCACCATATGTGCATGCTACGGGAATCACAAACTTCAACACAAGTATTTCTCAAATTCACAACTACTCAACTAGCATGACTCTAATATCACCATCTCCATATCTCAAAACAATTATCAAGTATCAAACTTCTCATAGTATTCAACACACTCATAATAGAATTTTATTATTCTTGAATACCTAGCATATTAGGGTTTTTAAGCACATTACCATGCTATTTAAGACTCTCAAAATAATCTAGGTGAAGCATGAAAGTTCATCTACTTCTTCAAAATAAAACTACGACCATGCTCTAAAAGATATAAGTGAAGCACTAGAGCAAATGACAAACTACTCCGAAAGATATAAGTGAAGATCAATGAGTAGTCGAATAATTATGCAACTATGTGAAGACTCTCTAACATTTAATAATTTCAGATCTTGGTATTTTATTCAGACAGCAAGCAAAACAAAAGAAAATGACATTCTAAGAATAGCAAACATCATGTGAAGAAGCAAAAACTTAGGATCAATCGGTACTAACCGATAGTTGTTGAAGAAGAAAGGTGGGATGCCAACCGGGGAATCCCCAAGCTTAGACGCTTGAGAATTCTTGAAATATTATCTTGGGGTGCCTTGGGCATCCCCAAGCTTGAGCTTTTGTGTCTCCTTAATTCCTCTCATATCACGGTCTCCCTAAATCTCAAAAGCTTCATCCACACAAAACTCAACAAGGACTCGTGAGATAAGTTAGTATAAACCATTGCCAAAACCTTATCATACTCTACTGTAGCAAATCCCTCAAATTATTATTCAACATTGAATACTAAATTCCTCTGCATATTTAATATTACTATCCTCAAATAGAATCATTAAAGAAGCAAACATATGCAAACAATGCAAACATAACAGCAATCTGCCTAAACAGGATAGTCTGTAAAGAATGCTGTAACATCCATACTTCCCTAGATCCAAAATTATGAACGAAAATTCCCACTGTAGTAAATTTATCAGAGCTTAATATGCAAAAGGTTTCAACATTTTATCACATTCTGACTTTTCTAGGGAATTATTGCCACAGCGGTAAACTTTCTGTTTTCAAACAGCGACATGTATACTTGTAACATAGGCATAGTAAAGACTATCAATGCCACTTTTATTGAAATAAAAGATGCAAAACATTATTCTAAATAACAGAAAGAAAATCCTAACAAAATAAATTGACGCTCCAAGCAAAACACATATCATGTGGTGAATAAAAATATAGCTCCAAGTAAAGTTACCGATAAACGAAGACGAAAGAGGGGATGCCTTCCGGGGCATCCCCAAGCTTAGGCTCTTAGTTGTCCTTGAATATTACTTTGGAGTTCCTTGGGCATCCCCAAGCTTAGGCTCTTTCCACTCCTTATTCCATAGTCCATCGAATCTTTACCCAAAACTTGAAAACTTCACAACACAAAACTTAAGCTCCGTTAGTATAAGAAGGTAAATCACCACTTAAAGGTACTGTAATGAACTCATTATTTATTTATATTGGTGTTAAACCTACTTTATTCCAACTTCTCTATGGTTTATAAACTATTTTACTAGCCATAGATTCATCAAAATAAGCAAATAACACATGAAAAACAGAATCTGTCAAAAACAGAACAGCCTGTAGTAATATGGATCAAACGTATACTTATGTAACTCATAAAATTCTCAAATAAATTGATGGATCTGAGGAATTTATCTATTAATAATATGCAAAAATAATTAACTAAATAGCACTCTCCAAATAAAAATGGCAGCAATTCTCATGAGCGCTAAAGTTTCTGTTTTTACAGCATGATCAACAAGACTTTCCCCAAGTCTTCCCAAAGGTTCTACTTGGCATAAACTAATTGAAAACATAAAACCACATCTAAAAAGAGGCAAGATGAATTATTTATTACTAAACAGGAACAAAAATAAAGGAACAAAAATAAAGTTGGTTGCCTCCCAACAAGCGCTATCGTTTAACGCCCCTAGCTAGGCATGATGATTTCAATCATGCTCACATAAAGGATAGGAATTGAAACATAAAGAGAGCATCATGAAGAATATGACTAGCACATTTAAGTCTAACATACTTCCTATGCATAGGGATTTTGTGAGCAAACAACTTGTGGGAACAATAATCAACTAGCATAGGAGGGTAAAACAAGCATAACTTCAAAGCTTTAAGCACATAGAGAGGAAACTTGATATTATTGCAATTCCTACAAGCATATATTCCTCCCTCATAATAATTTCCAGTAGAATCATGAATGAATTCAACAATATAACCAGCACCTAAAGCATTCTTTTCATGATCTACAAGCATATAATTTTTACTACTCTCCACATAAGCAAAATTCTTCTCATGAATAATAGTGGGAGTATCATAAGAGGCTTGAATATTATAAATTGTTTCCACATTAAAAGAGTAATGTTCAGAAAAGGGGTAACCATAATCATGACAAGTTTTATAAATATAATTATAACGCCCCAAGACCGATGTGCCAGGTGTCGTCCAGTTATTCGCTGTTGTTGCGTTGTCATTGCTTGCGTGTCATGCATTGCATATCATGTCATCATGTGCATTTCTTTTGCATACATGTTTATCTCATGCATCCGAGCATTTTCCCCGTTGTCCGTTTTGCATTCCGGCGCTCCGTTCTCCTCCGGTGGTTCTTTCTACCTTTCTTTCGTGTGTGGGGGTTAAACATTTCGGGATTGGACCTAGACTTGCCAAGCGGCCTTGGTTTACTACCGGTAGACCGCCTGTCAAGTTTCGTACCATTTGGACTTCGTTTGATACTCCAATGGTTAACCGAGGGACCGAAAAGGCCTCGTGAGTGTTGCAGCCCAACACCCTTCCAAAGTGGCCCAAAACCCACCTAAACCTCCTCCATCATCTCGGTTGTTCGATCACGATCGCGTGGCCGAAAACCGCACCTCATTTGGACTTCCTAGCTCCCTCTACCTATAAATATGTGCTCCCCTCCCGAAATTCGCGGATGAACCCTAAAAACTCCTTCCCTCGCGCCGCCGGATGCGTCCTCACCGCGCCGGACATGTCCGCCGTCCGCTGCCACCTCGCTCCATCCAATCAGAGCTCGCCACGTCACTCCGCCGCCGCCGCCAGCCTATCGCGCGCCGCCACCTCACCATCTTCCCTCTCCCCGCGCCGTCGCGGCCTTGCGGGCCCGAGGCCGGCCCGCCCGACCCATCTGGTCGCCGCCTCCCGCGCTTGGACGCCCCGCGCCGCCGCGCTTCATCCGCTGCGCCGGTGCCGGCTCGCCGGATTGCCGCCACGTCACCATCTCCGATGGCCAGCTGCTGGAGCCCGCCGTGCGACGCCTCCGCCGCCACCGACACCAACCTCGCCGGGCGCGAGCTCGCTGCTGCCATCGCCGGCCTCTCCGGCCTCCTCCTCCCGGCCGGATCCGACAAGGGCGCCAAGTCCAGCCGCCGCGTTCATCCTCTCCGGCGAAGATTCAGGCGAACCTCGAACGGCGTGCCCGAAAGCCTAGATCTGGTTCTCGGAATGGTAATTTCTACTAAGTCGCCATGTTTCAAATGCCCATGTTCATCACGTCATAACTTTGCATCCGTAGCTCCGTTTTGGGCATGTAGCATATCAAAATGTTCGTCTCAGAGAGTACATCATTTCATCTCATTGCATCATTTTCATTTGAGCTCATATTGATGCCCGAAATGCTATTGGAAAAGAGCTATTTGAGTTAATTGTCAGATTTGCTGCTCCAATTAGATATTTGTCATTTTTGCCATGATTAATGTGTGCATGATATGCCCCTGAGCTCTACATGTGTTTTTTTATATGCTTTGCCATCTATCCAGAGGTGCAATCCATGTATTTTTGTGATGTATGTGGTGACTAGCACAAGCTTGCAAAGTGGAGCATTCATTAATGCTGATTTCAGGGACTTAGCAATTCCACTAAGTCCTTGGTCTGTTCTTATCAATATGCCATATGTTCATGTTGTTTCCTAGTGATCCGTGCCTCTTTTGAGGATGATCAGTAAAGATGTTTTGTTAATCTTGTAGTTCTCTATCCATCCATGTCTTTGTTTGCAATTATGGAGCACCCTAGCTTGAGTCAATCGAGCTCTACTTTTGTCATTTCGTGAATCTGGGCAGATTGTCTACTTGTTAGCTATTTTGCTGAGGATGTTGTAGTTGATCCGTGCATGCTATGTTGTTGTTCTTGACATGTATAGCTTGTATAATGTGTATTATTGATGGGTGTATGCTTAGATTGTCATGACATGCTCTATAGTGAATGCATCGAGCTCGTAAACATGCCTACTTGATATCTGATTTGCATGCTCCAGTTTTTCACCAAGTCTGTGATCTCTTTATGTTTTTGCCATGTTCACATGCTTGCAAATGTACGTTCTGATCCCTTTTGGCTCAAGGTCACTAAGGGATTTTTGTTAAGCTCTTTGAGTAGCTCCATGCCATGCTTTACTTTGCCATGTTCAGACCCTGTAACATATAGTTTTCATGCTCCAAAGTATGCTATCTGATCTGAAATTCCAGACAAGTGTTAATTTCACAAAGTCTGAGATTTGGTTACCAATTGCACTTTTGCCATGCTTGTTTGAACCTGTTAATGGATGATTTGGCCGTAGCTCAGTGCTAGTATTTTGTTAAGCATCATGAATGGATCCCTGCCATGTATTCTGTTGCCATGTTTGAGTGCTGTTGCATGTTCATCTCGTTGCATTTAGAAGGCTACTTGCTGTACATCGCAGACCGGTGCCATATTTGAATTGCTTGCCATTTCCAAACCGTAACTCCGATTCCAGTGATCTTTATATCATTTTCAAGCGATTTCATCTCACCTTTCTAGTGGCACACTTGGATTTCCAAGTTGAGGCCAGGTGCATTCATTCCTTGTCAAATCTTGCATATGCATCGCATATCGCATCCCGCATAGCATACCATCTTTGCATCATATTGTTTGAGCTTTGCACGTGGTTGATTGTGTCCTTGTTTCTTGTTTGTCTTGTTTGGGTAGAGCTGGGAGGCGAGTTCGCTAATGAGGAGCCCGTTGAGTTTGCTTTCGAGGATCCAGTCAACTCTGACAACTTTGCAGGCAAGATGATCATACCCTCGAAATCACTTCTATCTTTGCTTGCTAGTTGCTCGCTCTTTTGCTATGCCTATGCTACGATACCTACCACTTGCTTATCATGCCTCCCAAATTGCCATGTCAAACCTCTAACCCACCATGTCCTAGCAAACCATTGATTGGCTATGTTACCGCTTTGCTCAGCCCCTCTTATAGCGTTCTAAGTTGCAGGTGAAGATTGAAGTTTGTTCCTTGTTGGAACATGGAGATGTTGTTCCTTGTTGGAACATGTTTACTTGTTGGGATATCACAATATATCTTATTTAATTAATGCATCTATATACTTGGTAAAGGGTGGAAGTCTCGGCCTTATGCCTAGTGTTTTATTCCACTCTTGCCGCCCTAGTTTCCGTTATATCGGTGTTATGTTCCTGGATTTTGCGTTCCTTACGCGGTTGGGTAATAATGGGAACCCCTTAACAGTTCGCCTTGAATAAAACTCTTCCAGCAATGCCCAACATTGGTTTTACCATCCGCCACCTAGCCTTTTCTTTTCCCTTGGGGGTCACGCGCCCAAGGGTCATCATTATTTTAATCCCCCGGGCCAGTGCTCCTCTGAGTGTTGGTCCAAACTAGAGCCCCTTGCAGTGCCACCTCGGGGAAACTCGAGGGCTGGTTTTAGTTGTACGGACTGCTCATCCGGTGTGCCTGAGAACGAGATTTGTGCAGCTCCTATCAGGATTTCTCGGCACATTCGGGCGGTGTTGCTGGATTTGTTTTACCATTGTCGAAATGTCTTGTAACCGGGATTCCGAGTCTGATCGGGTCTTCCCACTAGAAGGAATATCCTTCGTTGACCGTGAGAGCTTGTGATGGGCTAAGTTGGGACACCCCTGCAGGGATTTGAACTTTCGAAAGCCGTGCCCGCGGTTATGGGCAGATGGGAATTTGTTAACGTCCGGTTGTAGAAAACCTGAAGTTGACCTTAATTAAAATGCATCAACCGCGTGTGTAACCGTGATGGTCTCTTTCCGGCAGAGTCCGGGAAGTGAACACGGTGTTGGAGTTATGCTTGACGTAGGTTGTTTTAGGATCACTTCTTGATCATACTTTTATCGATCGTGCTTTGCCTTCTCTCCTCGCTCTCATTTGCGTATGTTAGCCACCATATATGCTAGTCGCTTGCTGCAGCTCCACCTCATACCTTTACCTTACCCATAAGCTTAAATAGTCTTGATCGCGAGGGTGCGAGATTGCTGAGTCCCCGTGGCTCACAGATACTTCCAAACCAGTTTGCAGGTGCCAATGTTGCCTAGCAGATGATGCAACCAAGCTCAGGAGGAGCTCGATGAAGATCTTGTCCTTTGTGTTGTTTCGTTCTAGTTGATCAGTAGTGGAGCCCAGTTGGGGTCGATCGGGAACCTTGTCGCATTTGGGGTTCTTCTTTTATTTTGGCTCCGTAGTCGGGCCCTGATTGTATTTGGATGATGTAATGCTTTATTCATGTATTTGTGTGAAGTGGCGATTGTAAGCCAACTAGGTATCTCTTTCCCTTATGTATTACATGGGTTGTGTGAAGATTACCTCACTTGCGACTTTGCTTTCAATGCGGTTATGCCTCTAAGTCGTGCTTCGACACGTGGGAGATATAGCCGCATTGAGGGCGTTACAATAATCCTCACTACTTTTTATAGCATATGTATCATCACAATAATTATCATAAGCAGGAGGCATGTTATTATCATTATGAGTTTGCATATCAAAATTTTGTAGACTAAAAATATAATCTTCATTAAGCGTAGCATCCCCAAGCTTGGGACAAACATTAATTGCAGCAAATATATTCTCAAATATGTCATCCTCATCAAACATAGCTTCCCCAAGCTTGGGCCTTTTTGTATCATAAGCATAATCACTCTCATCATTAATAGCATGGATAGCACCAATAGTATAGCAATTATTATATTCTTCCAAGCAAGTGCCAAAAAGATTTTCAAGATCATAATAAGTATCATTATCTTCCACAATTATATTTTCATGAGGCACAATAGTAATAGGAGCAACATTATTTGGGAGAGATATCTTTTTACCTCTCTTCCTTTTTCTTTTCTTATTTTTCACCACATCATGCGTGGGTTCAATTCTCTTTTTGGAGCTCCTTATTAATGAGATTGGTTGAATAGGAGGCTCCTCCTCGTTACCTGATTCATCATAAGAAATAATAGGAGGATATTGGGAAGTCTCTACCCTTTCGTTAGTATTATCTTCATCTTCTATTTGTTTTCTTTTCTTTATGTAATTGGCAATATAAGGATTTTCAATGCAATTCACCGCACAATACATATAAATATTCTCTAGATCAAAACGAAGAACTTTATCAAGGGCAAATTTTGGAATATCCTCAGTTATACGTTTCATTTCTTCATAACCAAAAACAAGGCTAAGCTCTTTATGATGCTCAAGGGTAATCAAATTATCACAATATTTGGACACGACTTGATCATGAAACAAATAGCATTGGAGCTTTAAATGACCATGTTCATTGCAAAGTTCACAAGGAGCACGAAAAATATTGAATCTTTAAGCACATTCATCTAGCTCTTCTTGCAACAATTTGGTTTCTAAGTACTTATGCCTCTTGCAATATCTATCTTCCCTATTTGGTGTGTACTTGCAAACCCAGTCTACTCCACAAAAATTGACATGTTTATAGGAGGCATTTTCATCATAACTAGTGCAATCATCATTAGTATTATGGATATTCAAAGAATTCGTACTAACAACATTGCAATCATGCTCATCATTCAAATATTTAGTGCCAAACATTTTATAGATTTCTTCTTCTAGCACTTGAGCACAATTATCCTTCCATCATACTCACGAAAGATATTAAAAAGGTGAAGCGTATGAGGCAAACTCAATTCCATTTTTTATAGTTTTCTTTTATAAACTAAACTAGTGATAAAATAAGAAACTAAAAGACTCGATTGCAAGATCTAAAGATATACCTTCAAGCACTAACCTCCCCGGCAACGGCGCCAGAAAAGAGCTTGATGTCTACTACACAACCTTCTTCTTGTAGACGTTGTTGGGCCTCCAAGTGCAGAGGTTTGTAGGACAGTAGCAAATTTCCCTCAAGTGGATGACCTAAGGTTTATCAATCCGTAGGAGGCATAGGATGAAGATGGTCGCTCTCAAGCAACCCTGCAACCAAATAACAAAGAGTCTCTTGTGTCCCCAACACACCCAATACAATGGTAAATTGTATAGGTGCACTAGTTCGGCGAAGAGATGGTGATACAAGTGCAATATGGATAGTAGATAATAGTTTTTGTAATCTGAAATAATAAAAACAGCAAGGTAGCAAGTGATAAAAGTGAGCGTAAACGGTATTGCAATGTGTTGAAACAAGGCCAGGGTTCATACTTTCACTAGTGTAAGTTCCCTCAACAATGATAACATAATTGGATCACATAACTATCCCTCAACATGCAACAAAGAGTCACTCTAAAGTCACTAATAGCGGAGAACGAACGAAGAGATTATGGTAGGGTACAAAACCACCTCAAAGTTATTCTTTCCAATCAATCCGTTGGGCTATTCTTATAAGTGTCACAAACAGCCCTAGAGTTCGTACTAGAATAACACCTTAAGACACAAATCAACCAAAACCCTAATGTCACCTAGATACTCCAATGTCACCTCAAGTATCCATGGGTATGATTATACGATATGCGTCACACAATCTCAGATTCATCTATTCAACCAACACAAAGGACCTCAAAGAGTGCCTCAAATTTCTACCGGAGAATCACGACGAAAACATGTGCCAACCCCTATGCATAGGTTCATGGGCGAAACCCGCAAGTTGGTCACCTTAACATACATCAAGTGGCACGTGGTATCCCATTGTCACCACAGATATCCACGGCAAGACATACATCAAGTGTTCTCAAGTCTTTAAAGACTCAATCTGATAAGATTACTTCAAAGGGGAAACTCGATTCATTACAAGAGAGAAGAGGGGGGAAGAAACATCATAGGATCCAAATATAATAGCAAAGCTCGCGATACATCAAGATCATATCATCTCAAGAACACGAGAGAGAGAGATCAAACACATAGCTACTGGTACATACCCTCAGCCCTGAGGGTGAACTACTCCCTCCTCGTCATGGAGAGTGCCGGGATGATGAAGATGGCCACCGATGAGGGTTCCCCCCCTCCGGTAGGGTGCCGGAACAGGGTCCCAATTGACTTTTGGTGGCTACGGAGGCTTCTGGCGGCGGAACTCCCGATCTATCTTGCATTCTAGAAGTTTTTGGTCACGTAGGTATATATGGGTGCAGGAGGTACGTCAGGGGAGCCACGAGGGCCCCACGAGATAGGGGGCGCGCCCTAGGGGGGTGGGCGCGCCCCCACCCTCGTGGGCAGCTCCCGTATCTTCTGATGTGGGGTCCAAGTCCATCAGCTGTGTTTCCTTCCAAAAATAACTTCTCCAGTTGATTTCGTTCCATTTCGACTCCGTCTGATATTCCTTTTCTTCAAAACACTGAAATAGGCATAAAACAGCAAATCTAGGCTGGGCCTCCGGTTAATAGGTTAGTCCCAAAAATAATATAAAAGTGGATAATAAAGCCCATTATTGCCTAAAACAGTAGATAATATAGCATGGAGCAATAAAAAATTATAGATACGTTGGAGACGTATCAGTTCACCGTTGTCTAACAACATGATTTCCAAGAGAGGGTTGTCGTACCACTCTGGTGCGGAACGTGTCCTTGTGGACCTACGGAGTTCAGTAGAAACTTGATCTGTAGTTTCATGATCATCATCATCATTAACTTCCTCTCTAGTCGGTGCAGGCACCACAGGAATAATTTCCTGAGTTGCGCCACTTTCCGGTTCAAGAGGTAATATTTCATCAAGTTCTACTTCCTCCCACTTACTTCTTTCGAGAGAAACTCTTTCTCTAGAAAGGATCCATTCTTGGCAACAAAGATCTTGCCTTCAGATCTGAGGTAGAAGGTATACCCAATAGTTTCTTTAGGGTATCCTATGAAGACGCATTTTTCCGATTTGGGTTCGAGCTTTTCAGGTTGAAGTTTCTTCACATAAGCATCGCATCCCCAAACTTTTAGAAACGACAGCTTAGGTTTCTTCCCAAACCATAATTCATACGGTGTCGTTTCAACGGATTTCGATGGAGCCCTATTTAAAGTGAATGCAGTAGTCTCTAAAGCATAGCCCCAAAAAGAGAGCGGTAGATCGGTAAGAGACATCATAGATCGCACCATATCCAATAGAGTGCGATTACGAGATTCGGACACACCATTTCGCTAAGGTGTTCCAGGCGGCGTGAGTTGTGAAACTATTCCACATTTCCTTAAGTGTGTGCCAAATTCGTGACACAAATATTCCCCTCCATGATCTGATCGTAAGAACTTTATTTTCCTGTCATGTTGATTCTCAACCTCACGCTGAAATTCCTTGAACTTTTCAAAGGTCTCAGACTTGTGTTTCATTAAGTAGACATACCCATATCTACTAAAGTCAACAGTGAGGGTGAGAACATAACGATAGCCACCGCGAGCCTCAACACTCATTGGACCGCACACATCAGTATGTATGATTTCCAATAAGTTGGTTGCTCGCTCCATTGTTCCTGAGAATGGAGTCTTGGTCATTTTACCCATGAGGCATGGTTCGCACGTGTCAAATGATTCTTAATCAAGAGACTCCAAAAGTCCATCTGCATGGAGCTTCTTCATGCGTTTGACACCTATGTGACCAAGGCGGCAGTGCCACAAGTATGTGGGACTATCATTATCAACCTTACATCTTTTGGTATTCACACTATGAATATGTGTAACATTACGCTCGAGATTCATTAAGAATAAACCATTCACTAGCGGGGCATGACCATAAAACATATCTCTCATATAAATAGAACAACCATTATTCTCGGATTTAAATGAGTAGCCATCTCAAATTAAACGAGATCCTGATACAATGTTCATGCTCAAAGCTGGCACTAAATAACAATTATTGAGGTTTAAAACTAATCCCGTAGGTAAATGTAGAGGTAGCGTGCCAACGGCGATCACATCGACCTTGGAACCATTCCCGACGCGCATCGTCACCTCGTCCTTCGCCAGTCTCCGCTTATTCCGCAGCTCCTGCTTTGTGTTACAAATGTGAGCAACCACACCGGTATCAAATACCCAGGAGCTACTACGAGTACTGGTAAGGTACACATCAATTACATGTATATCACATATACCTTTAGTGTTGCCGGCCTTCTTGTCCGCTAAGTATTTGGGGCAGTAACGCTTCCAGTGACCACTTCCCTTGCAATAAAAACACTCAGTCTTGGGCTTGGGTCCATTCTTTGGCTTCTTCCTGGTAGCTTGCTTACCGGGCGCGGCAACCCCCTTGCCATTCTTCTTGAAGTTCTTCTTACCCTTGCCTTTCTTAAACTTAGTGGTTTTATTCACCATCAACACTTGATGTTCCTTTTTGATCTCCACCTCCGCTGATTTCAGCATTGAATATACCTCAGGAATGGTCTTTTCCATCCCCTGCATATTGAAGTTCATCAAAAAGCTCTTATAGCTCGGTGGAAGCGACTGAAGGATTCTGTCAATGACCGCGTCATCCGGGAGATTAACTCCCAGCTGAGTCAAGCGGTTGTGCAACCCAGACATTTTGAGTATGTGCTCACTGACAGAACTATTTTCCTCCATCTTACAACTGAAGAACTTGTAGGAGACTTCATATCTCTCGACCCGGGCATGAGCTTGGAAACCCATTTTCAGCTCTTCGAACATCTCATATGCTCCGTGTTGCTCAAAACGCTTTTGGAGCCCCAGTTCTAAGCTGTAAAGCATGCCACACTGAACGAGGGAGTAATCATCAGCACGCTGCTGCCAAGCATTCATAACGTCTTGGTTCTCTGGGATGGGTGCATAACCTAGCGGTGCTTCTAGGACATAATCTTTCTTGGCAGCTATGAGGATGATCCTCAGGTTCCGGACCCAGTCCGTATAGTTGCTGCCATCATCTTTTAGCTTGGTTTTCTCTAGGAACGCATTGAAGTTGAGGGCAACATTAGCGTGGGCCATTTGATCTACAGGACATATTGTAAAAAATTTAGACTAAGTTCATGATAATTAAGTTCATATAATCAAATTATTCAACGAAATCCCACTCAGATAGACATCCCTCTAGTCATCTAAGTGAAACATGATCCGAGTCAACTAGGCCGTGTCCGATCATCATGTGAGACGGACTAGTCAACATCGGTGAACATCTTCATGTTTATCGTATCTTCTATACGACTCATGCTTGACCTTTCGGTCTTCCGTGTTCCGAGTCCATGTCTGTACATGCTAGGCTCGTCAAGTCAACCTAAGTGTATTGCGTGTGTAAATCTGGCTTACACCCGTTGTATTCAAACGTTAGAATCTATCACACCCGATCATCACGTGGTGCTTCAAAACAACGAACCTTCGCAATGGTGCACAGTTAGGGGGAACACTTTCTTGAAATTATTGTGAGGGATCATCTTATTTAAGCTACCGTCGTTCTAAGCAAATAAGATGTAAAACATGATAAACATCACATGCAATCAAATAGTGACATGATATGCCCAATATCATTTTGCTCCTTATGATCTCCATCTTCGGGGTGCCATGATCATCATTGTCACCGGCATGACACCATGATCTCCATCATCGTGTCTTCATGAAGTTGTCTCATCATCTATTACTTCTACTACTATGGCTAACGGTTTAGCAATATAGTAAAGTAATTACATGACGTTATATGTTGACACGCAGGTCATAAATAAATTAAGACAACTCCTGTGGCTCCTGCCGGTTGTCATACTCATCGACATGCAAGTCGTGATTCCTATTACAAGAACATGATCAATCTCATACATCACATATATCATTCATCACATCCTTTTGGCCATATCACATCACACGACGCATGCTGCAAAAACAAGTTAGACGTCCTCTAATTGTTGTTGCAAATTTTTACGTGGCTGTTATAGGTTTCTTAGCAAGAACGTTTCTTACCTACGCCAAAACCACAATGTGATATGCCAATTTCTATTTACCCTTCATAAGGACCCTTTTCATTGAATCCAATCCGACTAAAGTGGGAGAGACAGACACCCGCTAGCCACCTTATGCAACTAGTGCATGTCAGTCGGTGGAACCAGTCTCACGTAAGCGTACGTGTAAGGTCGGTCCGGGCCGCTTCATCCCACGATGCTGCCGAATCAAGATAAGACTAGTAACAACAAGTAAATTGACAAAATCAACGCCCGCAACAACTTGTGTTCTACTCGTGCATAGAAACTACGCATAGACCTAGCTCATGATGCCACTGTTAGAGAACGTAGCAGAATTTTAAAATTTTCTACGCATCACCAAGATCAATCTATGGAGTCATCTAGCAACGAGGGAAAGGGGAGTGCATCTACATACCCTTGTAGATTGCGAGCGGAAGCGTTCAAGAGAACGGGGTTGATGGAGTCGTACTCGTCGTGATCCAAATCACTGATGACCGAGCGCCAAACGGACGGCACCTCCGCGTTCAACACACGTACGGTTGGGGAAGACGTCTCCTCCTTCTTGATCCAGCAAGGGGAAGGAGAGGTTGATGGAGATCCAGCAACACGACGGCGTGGTGGTGGAAGCAGCGGTGATCTCGGCAGGGCTTCGCCAAGCTCAGCGAGAGGGGGAGGTGTCACAGGAGGGAGAGGGAGGCGCCAGGGGCTTGGGTGCGCAGCCCTCCCTCCCCCCTCTTTATATAGGGGTCTAGGGGGGGCGCCGACCCCTCTAGATCCCATCTAGATGGGGGGCAGCGGCCAAGGGGGGTGGCTTGCCCCCCAAGCCAGGTGGGGCGCCCCCCACCCCTAGGGTTTCCAACCCTAGGCACAGGGGAGGCCCAAGGGGGGCGCACCAGCCCACCATGGGATGGTTCCCCTCCCACTTCAGCCCATGGGGCCCTCCGGGATAGATGGCCCCAACCGGTGGACCCCCGGGACCCTTCCGGTGGTCCCGGTACAATACCGGTGACCCCCGAAACTTTCCCGGTGGCCGAAACTGGACTTCCTATATACAATTCTTCACCTCCGGACCATTCTGGAACTCCTCGTGACGTCCGAGATCTCATCCGGGACTCCGAACAACTTTTGGGTTACCACATACTAATATCTCAACAACCCTAGCATCACCGAACCTTAAGTGTGTAGACCCTACGGGTTCGGGAGACACGCAGACATGACCGAGACGACTCTCCGGTCAATAACCAACAGCAGGATCTGGATACCCATGTTGGCTCCCACATGCTCCTCGATGATCTCATCGGATGAACCACAATGTCGAGGATTCAATCAATCCCGTATACAATTCCCTTTGTCAATCGGTAAGTTACTCGCCCGAGATTCGATCGTCGGTATCCCAATACCTCATTCAATCTCATTACCGGCAAGTCACTTTACTCGTACCATAATGCATGATCCCGTGATCAACCACTTGGTCACATTGAGCTCATTATGATGATGCATTACCGAGTGGGCCCAGAGATACCTCTCCGTCATACGGAGTGACAAATCCCAGTCTCGATTCGTGCCAACCCAACAGACACTTTCGGAGATACCCGTAGTGCACCTTTATAGTCACCCAGTTACGTTGTGACGTTTGGCACACCCAAAGCACTCCTACAGTATCCGGGAGTTGCACAATCTCATGGTCTAAGGAAATCATACTTGACATTCGGAAAAGCTCTAGCAAACGAACTACATGATCTTGTGCTATGCTTAGGATTGGGTCTTGTCCATGACATCATTCTCCTAATGATGTGATCCCGTTATCAATGACATCTAATGTCCATAGTCAGGAAACCATGACTATCATTTGATCAACGAGCTAGTCAACTAGAGGGTCACTAGGGACGTGTGGTGGTCTATGTATTCATACATGTATTACGATTTCCGGATAACACAATTATGGCATGAACAATAGACAATTATCATGAACAAGGAAATATAATAATAACCATTTTATTATTGCCTCTAGGGCATATTTCCAACACCATCATCCTTTCCTCACTGGGACAATGCTCTAATAACGATGATCATCACACTTTTATTTTTCTTACAACTCAACAATTACGACTCGATACTTAGAACAAAATATGACTCTATATGAATGCCTCCGGTGGTGTACCGGGATATGCAATGAATCAAGAGTGACACGTATGAAAGAATTATGAATGGTGGCTTTGCCACAAATACGATGTCAACTACATGATCATGCTAAGCAATATGACAATGATGGAGTGTGTCATAATAAATGGAACGGTGGAAAGTTGCATGGCAATATATCTCGGAATGGCTATGGAAATGCCATAATAGGTAGGTATGGTGGCTGTTTTGAGGAAAGTATATGGTGGGTGTATGATACCGGCGAAAGGTGCGCGGTATTAGAGAGGCTAGCAAAGGTGGAAGGGTGAGAAAAGTGCGTATAATCCATGGACTCAACATTAGTCACAAAGAACTCATATACTTATTGCAAAAATCTACAAGTTATCAAAGCAAAGTATTACGCGCATGCTCCTAGGGGGATAGATTGGTGGGAAAAGACCATCTCTCGTCCCCGACCGCCACTCATAAGGAAGACAATCAAAAAATAAATCATGCTCCGACTTCATCACATAACGGTTCACCATACGTGCATGCTACGGGAATCACAAACTTTAACACAAGCATTTCTCATATTCACTACTACTCAACTAGCATAACTTTAATATCACCATCTTCAAATCTCAAAACAATTATCAAGTATCAAACTTCTCATAACATTCAACGCACTCATAAGGAAGTTCTTTTATTATTCTTGTATACCACGCATATTCGGATTATTTAAGTAAATTACCATGCTATTTAAGACTCTCAAAATAATCTAAGTGAAGCATGTGAGATCAATAGTTTCTATAAAACAAATCCACCACCGTGCTCTAAAAAGATATAAGTGAAGTACTAGAGCAAAACTATATAACTCAAATGATATAAGCGAAGCACATAGAGTATTCTAACAAATTCCAAATCATGGATCTCTCAAAAGGTGTGTACAGCAAGGATGATTGTGGTAAACTAAAAAATAAAGACTCAAATCATACAAGACGCTCCAAGCAAAACACATATCATGTGGTGAATAAAAATATAGCTCCAAGTAAAGTTATCGATAGAACTAGACGAAAAGAGGGGATGCCTTCCGGGGCATCCCCAAGCTTTGGATTTTAGGTGTACTTAGATTATCTTGGGGGTGCCATGGGCATCCCCAAGCTTAGGCTCTTGCCACACCTTCCATAATCCATCAAATCTTTACCCAAAACTTGAAAACTTCACAACACAAAACTTAAAGTAGAAAATCTCGTGAGCTCCGTTAGCGAAAGAAAATAAAAGACCACTTCAAGGTAATGTAATGAACTCATTATTTATTTATAATGGTGTTAAACCTACTGTATTCCAACTTCTCTATGGTTTATAACCTATTTTACTAGCCATAGATTCATCAAAATAAGCAAACAACACACGAAAAACAGAATCTGTCAAAAACAGAACAGTCTATAGTAATCTGTAGCTAGCGCAAGATATGGAACCCCAAAAATTCTAAAATAACTTCCTGGACGTGAGAAATATATCTATTAATCATCTGCAAAAAGAATTAACTAAATATCACGTTCCAAATAAAAATGGCAGCAGTTCTCGTGAGCGCTAAAGTTTCTGTTTTTTACAGAAAGATTAACAAGACTTTCCCCAAGTCTTCCCAACGGTTCTACTTGGCACAAACACTAATTAAACACAAAAACACAACCAAAACAGAGGCTAGATAAATTATTTATTAAATAACAGCAAGGATAAATATTGGGTTGTCTCCCAACAAGCGCTTTTCTTTAAATCCTTAAAGCTAGGCATTGATAATTTTAATGATGCTCACATGAAAGACAAGAATTGAAGCACAAAGAGAGCATCATAAAACACATGACAAACACATCTAAGTCTAACATACTTCCTATGCATAGGAATCTTATGGGCAAACAAATTATCAAGGCAAGCAAAAACTAGCATATGCAAGGAAGCGAAAAGAAACAATAGCAATCTCAACATAACGAGAGGTAATTTAGTAACATGAAAATTTCTACCACCATGTTTTCCTCTCTCATAATAATAGCATGTGAGATCATAAGAAAATTCAACAAAAGAGCTATCACACAAAATATTTTCAACACAATCCATATGCATGCAAAGTTGACACTTGATGACCCACAAGTATAGGGGATCTATCGTAGTCCTTTCGATAAGTAAGAGTGTCGAACCCAACGAGAAGCAGAAGGAAATGATAAGCGATTTTCAGCAAGGTATTCTCTGCAAGTACTGAAATAAGTGGTAACAGATAGTTTTTTGATAAGATAGATTGTAACGAGCAACAAGTAACAAAAGTAAATAAAGTGCAGCAAGATGGCCCAATCCTTTTGTAGCAAAGGACAAGCCGGGACAAACTCTTATAATAGGAAAAGCGCTCCCGAGGACACATGGGAATATCGTCAAGCTAGTTTTCATCACGTTCATATGATTCACGTTTGATACTTTGATAATTTGATATGTGGGTGGACTGGTGCTTGGGTGCTGTTCTTACTTGAACAAGCACCCCACTTATGATTAACCTCTATTGCAAGCATCCTCAACTACAACAAAAGTATTAAGGTAAACCTAACCATATCATGAAACATATGGATCCAAATTAGCCCCTTACGAAGCAACGCATAAACTAGGGTTTAAGCTTCTGTCACTCTAGCAACCCATCATCTACTTATTACTTCCCAATGCCTTCCTCTAGGCCCAAATAATGGTGAAGTGTTATGTAGTCGACGTTCACATAACACCACTAGAGGCTAGACAACATACATCTTATCAAAATATCAAACGAATACCAAATTCACATGACTACTAATAGCAAGACTTCTCCCTTGTCCTCAGGAACAAACGTAATTACTCACAAAGCATATTCATGTTCATAATCAGAGGGGTAATAATATGCATATAGGATCTGAACATATGATCTTCTACCAAATAAACCAACTAGCATCAACTACAAGGAGTAATCAACACTACTAGCAACCTACTAGCACCAATCCCGGACTTTGAGACAAGAATTGGATACAAGAGATGAACTAGGGTTTGGAGATGAGATGGTTCTGGTGAAGATGTTGATGGAGATTGCCCTCTCCCGATGAGAGGAGCGTTGGTGATGACGATGGTGATGATTTCCCCCTCCCGAAGGGAAGTATCCCCGGCAGAACAGCTCTGCGGGAGCTCTAGATTGGATCCGCCAAGGTTCCGCCTCGTGGCGGCGGAGTCTCGTCCCGAAAAGTTCCTTCTTATTTTTTCTCATCGAAAGACTTCATATAGGAGAAGATGGACGTCAGAGAGCCACCAGGGGGCCCACGAGGTAGGGGGGCGCGCCCTAGGAGGGGGGCAGCCCCATCCTCGTGAGCAGGGTGTGGGCCCCCTGGCCTTCATCTTTGGCGAGGATTTTTCTTTATTTGTTTTAAGATGTTCCGTGGAGTTTCAGGACTTTCGGAGTTGCGCAGAATAGGTCTCTAATATTTGCTCCTTTTCCAGCCCAGAATTCCAGCTACCGGCATTCTCCCTCTTTATGTAAACCTTGTAAAATAAGAGAGAATAGCCATAAGTATTGTGACATAAAGTGAAATAACAGTCCATAATGCGATAAATATTGATATAAAAGCATGATGCAAAATGGATGTATCAACTCCCCCAATCTTAGACCTCGCTTGTTCTCAAGCGAAAAGCCGATAACAATAAATATGTCCTCATGTTTAGAGGTAGAGGCGTCGATAAAAATAAAATACGGACATGAAGGCAGCATGATTATTCTCATAACAGCAACTTATATAGATTTTGTCATATGATTACTTATGTTCAAGTGATGATCTATTCACAATGCAAAAGTATAAATCATAAACCTTATTGGGCTCCAACAAACTATGATCTCAGTCATTGAAGCAATTGCAATTTATCATAACATCGGAAAGAGTCTATGTCAGAGCTAAAAAGCAAGTCCACATACTCAACTACAATTTAGTCCTCCATAATTTCTAACACTCACGCGATACTTGTGGTTACAGAGTTTTAATCGGACACAGAGAAAGATAGGGGCTTATAGTTTTGCCCCACAACCTTTTACCTCAAGGGTAATGTCAACAATAATGGTTCATGCTCCCCTACATCCAATTATATATATATATATATATATATATATCATGTTCTTTCCAACATGCTGAGCTTGCCAAAGGATAAAATGAAAAAGAAAAGGTGAAGATCACCATGACTCTTGCATAAGGTAGAAGATAATAATAAAGGATAGGCCCTTCGTAGAGGGAAGCAGAGGTTGCCATGCGCTTTTATGGTTGGATATATAAAATCTCAATGCGAAAGAACGTCACTTTATATTGCCCCTTGTGATATGAACCTTTATTATGCAGTCTGTCGCTTTTATTACTTCCACATCACAAGATCGTATAAAGCTTATTTCTCCCACACCAATCAATCATACATATTTAGAGCAATTTTTATTGCTTTGCAGCGATGACAACTTACTTGAAGGATCTTACTCAATCCATAGGTAGATATGGTGGACTCTCATGGCAAAACTGGTTTAAGGGTATTTGGAAGCACAAGTAGTATTTCTAATTGGTGCTAAGAATTTGGCTAGCATGAGAGGGAAAGGCAAGCTCAACAAGTTAGAGGATCCATGACAACATACTTTATCTCAGATATAAGAAAGACATAACTCATTACGTTGTCTTCCTTGTCCAACATCAACTCTTTAGCATGTCATATTTTAATGAGTGCTCCCAATCATAAAAGATGTCAATTATAATATATCTATATGTGAAAACCTCTCTTCCCTTATTACTTCCTATTAATTGCAACAATGACCAAAGCTATGTTTGCCAACTCCCAACAACTTTTAATCATCATACTCTTTCTATGTGAAGTCATTACTCTCAATAAGATCAATATGAACTTTTTGTTTCTTTTTGTTCTTTTTCTCTTTTCTTTTATTCACCCAAGATCATGGCAAAATAATCAAGCCCTTAACTCAACACTAATCTTTATTATATATAACTCACTGACTCGATTACATAGAGAGATCATAAAGCAAAACTCAAAACTAGATCATGCCATAAACTTTATTCTACTAGATCAAGATACTACTAATAGGATCGAACTAAGAAAAACGGTAAAGATAGGAGTTGTGATTGTGATACGATACCGGGGCACCTCCCCCAAGCTTGGCAGTTGCCAAGGGGAGTGCCCATACCCATGTGATTATATCTCCTTTGTCGGTGAAGAAGGTGGTGGTGACGGATAATCGCACATCGAGCGTAAGAGGTCCTCCAGCTTGCGAATAATGCCCTTGAGTGCGACAATATGCTCCTTCAACAAAATATTTTCTTGTGTGAGATACTTGTTTTGTATATGAGCTAACTCAATCATCTTGAAAAGCTTCGATCTCAGTCGGGGTAAGAAGGTTATGGTCAAGTTGAAGGGTGTGCTTTGCTGCTGGAGCTTGATCCTCTGTGGCCTTCCGTGACGCCCGGATAATTCTACTACAATAACCCTCTACTAATGTTTCCATGTCACCGATGTCACTAATTTTAACCCCGCGTTAACCCGAAACCGATTCGAAATTCAAATTCAAAAAAATAAAGTTTTCAAAAGTTAAAACTAAAAGGTTCACATAATTCTACAAATTCCCCTGATCATCTTCATGTTGAAACCAACCTCATTTGACTCACAAATAAATTCCTAGGAAAATAATAACTGGCCCAACAACAAATAGAATAGCCTTTCAAAATAAACAAATATTTAAACAAATTCTTTTGACCTCAAACTTTGTGGGCCTCTCCAAAATTATGACTAATAATTATGTGCCAAATTTCTTTGTCAGAAAAATTCAACTGATATTTGTTTTAAATATAACATCGTGAGGAAATTATAAAATAGAAAAATAAAATTGGTAAAAGGGCCTAACTAACTAATGTGCATCTGGGCCCTAGAGGCCACAGAATACCAGCAGCCCACCTCACCTCCTCTCCCTCCTCACGCTACATGAGACAGGGGGAGGGCGTGGCAGCCATCCCGTGGCCATGGTCGCCCCCCGAGCCACACGCCGGCCATCCGGCGGTGCCCCACGAAGATAAGGACCCCCAGCACCCCCCGGCAAACCCTAGCACCACTCCCTCTCGCACTTCTCCCCCTCTTCTCCTAAATTCCCCGCGATGCTCGTCTGAGCGTAGTCGTCGTCGCGCTACCGCCGTTCACATGGCCACCGTTCGCCGCTTGCCACACCGACGAGTCTAGGGGGCTCCAGCGCCACCGCCTTCGTCCTCTACGCCGCCAGGTGCCTCCCATAGAGGTTGGGAGCCTCTGCACCAAGCCCCACAAGGTCGCCTTCAACCTCTGCCTCGTCGGACCTCGCCGTTTGATTCGTCGCCGACGAGGCCTCCCCGAGCCCGCTGCCCTTCCCTACTGAATCACCGTGAGGCCGCGCTCCCCTCGACCCCCTTTCCTCCTTCGTTCTCGTGCAAATAACAGTATGTAGTCTCCACCAATGCCACGCCGTAGCTCGTCGCCGCGGTTGACCTCACCGCCGTGGCCATTTCCCGCGAAGCTCGCGTCTGAGCTCGCCGCCCCGTGCTGCGCTGCTCCCCGCCCCGCACTGCAGCTGCTACTGGCGCCGCAGCTGAAGCTCCGCGTCGGCTCGTACTCCGCCGCCCGTCATCGCATCGCGCCCGTTGTCCGCACCTGCTACGCCCACCATCACCTGCACGCAGCCCTGGACCTTGGGCGCGCCCACGCCCGCAGACTCGCGCGCCTTCACCATGCGCGCCCACCACTGCCGCCGCTCCCCTCCCCGCGCCCATGTCGGCCGGCCGCGTTGCCTGCCCCGCGCCGCCCCTGTCCACCGCGCGTGCTTGCCGCCGCTAGCGCCGGCCGCGGCGCCCCTCCTCGCCGGCTTCGCCCCCACCCCCCGACTGCCCCCCGCTCGCTTGCTGTGCCGACTGGGGGCCGGCCGCCGGCGCTCCTCTATGAGCGGCCGTGCGTACGCCCCAGGCATGGCCTCTGGCCTCTGCCGATGGGGCCCATCCCAGTTATTAGTGGCTAACCCCCCTCCCCCTTAATTAAGCAGAATTAATTTGTTAACTAAATCGGTTAGCCCTATGTCACTGACAGCCTTGCCCCACCTCACTAATTAATCTAATTAGATTAACTAAAAGATTGTTAATAATCACTACCACTGACCAGTTTGACCAGTCAAAGTCAATAGTTGACTGCTGACTGGACTTGCTGACTGGGCAACTGACTTGGTCAACTGACCCATCTGGCAGCCTCTACGCACTCTGCTGGGTACACTTATGTGTACCCATAGCAATTTATCCTTTTATTTTCAAATAGATATAATTTTAGAAATTGTTTAAATCTCTAAAAATTAATATAAAATAATCCATAACTCGGATGAAAAAACTTTGTACATGAAAGTTTCTCAGAACGACGAGACGAATCCGGATACGCAGCCCGTTCGTCCGCCATACATCCCTAGCATAGCGAACACGCAACTTTCCCCCTCCGGCTCCTCTACCCAAAAACGCGAAACACCGGGGATACTTTCCCGGATGTTTTCCCCCTTCATCGATACCACCTCGTACCACGTTAGGGCACACCTAGCATCACACTTTGTCATGTCATGCATTTGTTTGCATTATATTTATTGTTTCTTCCCCCTCTTTTCTCGCTAGACACCGAGACCAACGCTGCTGCTACCCAGTACGACTACGGTGTTGACGACCCCTCTCTCTTGCCAAAGCAACCAGGCAAGCCCCCCCCCCTTGATCACCAGATATCGCCTACTCTCCTCTATACTGCTTGCATTAGAGTAGTGTAGCATGTTACTGCCTTCCATTAATCCTATCCTGTCCTTGCTACTACTGTTGTTACCTTTACCTGCAATCCTAATGCTTAGTATAGGATGCTAGTTTATCATCAGTGGCCCTTCATTCTTGTCCGTCTGCCATGCTATACTATCGGGCCGTGATCACTCGGGAGGTGATCACGGGTATATACTATATACCTTATACATGATACATGTGATGACTAAAAGACGGGTCGGCTCATAGGAGTACCCGCGAGTGGATCTTTGTGGCGAAGCGACAGGGCAGGTTGAGACCACCTAGGAGAGAGGTGGGCCTGGCCCTGGTCAGCGTTCACGGTTATTTCAAGATAACACGTTTAACGAGATCTTGGTATTTGATCTGAGTCTGGCCACTGGCCTATACGCACTAACCATCTACGCGGGGACAGTTATGGGCACTCGACATCGTGGTATCAGCCGAAGCCTTCGTGACGTCAGCGACTGAGCGGTGCGCGCCGGATTGGAACGTAAGCCTACTCTTGTATTAAGGGGGCTAGTTCTACTTCCGGCCGCCCTCACAACATGCAAGTGTGAAATGGGCGATGGGCCCAGACCCCTGCGCCATAGGATTTAGACCAGCGTGCTGACCTCTCTGTTGTGCCTAGGTAGGGCTGCGACGTGTTGATCTTCCGAGGCCGGGCATGACCCAGGAAAGTGTGTCTGACCAAATGGGATCGAGCGTGTTGGGTTATGTGGTGCATCCCTGCAGGGAAGTTAATCTATTCGAATAGCCGTGATCTTCGGTAACAGGACGACTTGGAGTTGTACCTTGACCTTATGACAACTAGAACCGGATACTTAATAAAACACACCCTTCCAAGTGCCAGATACAATCGGTGATCGCTGTCTCACAGGGCGAGGAGGCGAGGATCATCGGTTAGGATTATGCTATGCGATGCTACTTAGTGAACTTACCATCTACTCTCTTCTACATGCTGCAAGATGGAGGTGGCCAGAAGCGTAGACTTCGATAGGACTAGCTATCCCCCTCTTATTCCGGTTTTCTGCAGTTCAGTCCACATATGATACCCTTATTCCATTTGATACCAATGCATACATATGTAGTGTATCTCCTTGCTTGCGAGTACTTTGGATGAGTACTCACGGTTGCTTTGCTCCCTATTTTCCCCCTTTCTATACTCGATTGCTGCAACCAGACGTTGGAGCCCAGGAGCCAGACGCCACCATCGACTACTACTACTACTACTACTCGGGATGTGCCTACTACTACGTGCAGCCCGCTGACGACGACCAGGAGTAGTTTAGGAGGATCCCAGGCAGGAGGCCTGCGCCTCTTTCGGTCTGTATCCCAGTTTGTGCTAGCCTTCTTAAGGCAAACTTGTTTAACTTATGTCTGTACTCAGATATTGTTGCTTCCGCTGACTCGTCTATGATTGAGTTCTTGTATTCGAGCCTTCGAGGCCCCTGGCTTGTAATATAAAGTTTGTATTATTTTAATTTGTGTCTAGAGTTGTGTTGTGATATCTTCCCGTGAGTTCCTGATCTTGGTCGTACACATTTGTGTGCATGATTAGTGTACGGTCAAATCGGGGGCGTCACACATTCTTGATCCTTTCATCCTTGTTGACCCTCGTGGGTTCTTCCCTCTTCAGATCTATCTTCATTAGCCAAGCATCGTTGTCACCATTGTTGGAGGAGGGAGACAACATGATGCCTAGCCTGGAAAACCCTGACAGAAAACAGCTCAAAACAAGAACAGAGGAGGTTTGCGTGATACGGGAGTCAAAGCCTTAGGGAGAATATATAATGAATTTTTACCGAGCAAAATAAGTATCGTGCAAGAAAACGGAGTCCGGAAGGCACACGAGATGCTCACGAGGTAGGGGGCGCGCCCAGGGGGGTAGGGCGCACCCACCACCCTCGTGGGGCTCTCGTGTCCTTCCCGGACTGCTACTTATTTTTCTATTTTTCTAAATATTCCAAAACGGAGAAATATTGCCTTAAATTGTTTTGGAGTCAGTTTACTTATCGTACCACATACCTATTCCTTTTTGGAGTCTGAAACGTTCCGGAAAGTGTCTCTTATGTATTCCTCCGGGGTTACGGTTTCAATAATATTGGTTTGAACATTTATGGGATTACCTGAGATATAATGTTGAATTCTTTGACCGTTTACCACTTTCGGATTCGTGCCCTCGAAATTGTTGATCCGTATGGCACCGGAACGATAGACCTCTTCGATAACATAGGGGCCTTCCCATTTAGAGAGAAGTTTTCCTGCAAAAAATCTTAAACGAGAGTTGTATAGCAATACATAATCACCAACATTAAACTCACGCTTTTGTATCCTTTTGTCATGCCATCTTTTAACTTTTTCTTTAAACAACTTGGCATTTTCATAAGCTTGGGTTCTCCATTCATCAAGTGAGCTAATATCAAATAACCTCTTCTCACCGGCAAGTTTAAAATCATAGTTGAGCTCTTTAATAGCCCAATATGCCTTATGTTCTAGTTCGAGAGGTAAGTGACATGCTTTTCCATAAACCATTTTATACGGAGACATACCCATAGGATTTTTGTATGCAGTTCTATAAGCCCATAATGCATCATCAAGTTTCTTAGACCAATTCTTTCTGGACCTATTAACAGTCTTTTGCAAAATTAATTTGAGCTCTCTATTGCTCAACTCTACTTGACCACTAGACTGAGGGTGATAAGGAGATGCAATTCTATGATTAACAACATATTTAGCAAGCATTTTGCGGAAAGCACCATGAATAAAGTGTGAACCACCATCAATCATTAAATATCTAGGGACTCCAAACCTCGGGAAAATAACTTCTTTAAGAATTTTAATAGAAGTGTTATGATCAGCACTACTTGTTGGAATAGCTTCTACCCACTTAGTAACGTAATCAACAGCAACTAGAATATGTGTGTATCCATTAGAGGCAGGAAAAGGTCCCATATAATCAAAGCCCCAAACATCAAATGGTTCAATAAAAAGAGAATAGTTCATAGGCATTTCTTGACGTCTACTAATATTACCAATTCTTTGACATTCATCACAAGACAAGACAAACCTACGGGCATCCTTGAAGAGAGTAGGCCAATAAAAACCATATTGCAATACCTTATGTGCAGTTCTATCTCCAGCGTGGTGTCCTCCATAAGACTCGGAATGACACTTGCGTAGGATCTGTTCCTGTTCATGCTCAGGTACACAACGTCTAATAACACCATCTACTCCTTTATAAATATGTGGGTCATCCCAAAAGTAATGTCTTAAATCATAGAAAAACTTTTTCTTTTGCAGGTATGTGAAGCTAGGTGGTATAAACTTAGCAACAATATAATTAGCATAATCAGCATACCATGGAGTACTACGAGAAGTACTTATAACATTTAATTGTTCATCAGGAAAGCTATCATTAACAGGTAGTGGGTCATCAAGAATATTTTCTAACCTAGACAAGTTGTCTGCAACGGGGTTCTCAGCTTCCTTTCTATCAACAATATGCAAATCAAATTCTTGTAGCAAGAGAACCCATCTAATAAGTCTTTGTTTAGCATCTTTCTTTTCCATAAGGTATTTAATAGCAGCATGATCAGTTTGAATAGTTTCTTTAGAATCAACAATATAAGATCTAAACTTATCACAAGCAAATACAACTGCTAAAAGCTCTTTTTCAGTAGTAGCATAATTTCTTTGAGCATTGTCTAGAGTCTTACTAGCATAATGAATAACATTTAATTTCTTATCAACTCTTTGCCCTAGAATAGCACCTACAGCATAATCACTAGCATCACACATAATTTCAAAGGGTAAATTCCAATCAGGTGGCTGAACAACAGGTGCAGTGACTAATGCTTTCTTAAGTATTTCAAATGCTTCTACACAATCATCATCAAAGACAAATGGTATATCTTTTTGTAATAAATTAGTCAAAGGCCGAGAAATTTTTGAGAAGTCCTTAATGAACCTCCTGTAAAATCCGGTGTGACCAAGGAAACTTCTTATACCTTTGATGTCCTTGGGACATGGCATCTTTTCAATAGCATCAACCTTGGCTTTATCAACTTCAATACCTATTTCAGAAACTTTATGCCCCAAGACAATACCTTCATTAACCATAAAGTGGCACTTTTCCCAATTCAAGACAAGATTAGTTTCTTCACATCTCTGCAAAAGTCGATCAAGATTGCTCAAGCAATCATCAAAAGAGGAACCATAGACGGAAAAGTTGTCCATGAAGACCTCACAAATCTTTTCACAAAAGTCAGAGAATATAGCCATCATGCATCTTTGAAAGGTAGCAGGTGCATTACATAAACCAAAAGGCATACATCTATAAGCAAAAGTACCAAAAGGGCATGTAAAAGTAGTCTTTGATTGATCTCTAGCCGACACAGGTATTTGAGAGAAACCAGAATAACCATCTAGAAAGCAATAGTGTGTATGTTTGCATAATCTTTCTAGCATTTGATCAATAAAAGGTAAGGGGTAATGATATTTATTAGTGGCTTTATTTAATTTGCGGAAATCAATTACCATCCTATAACAGGTGATAATTCTTTGTGGAATCAATTCATCTTTATCATTAGGAACAATAGTAATACCTCCCTTCTTAGGGACACAATGGACAGGACTTACCCACTCACTATCAGCAACGGGATAGATTATACCTGCCTCCAGAAGCTTTAGTATTTCTTTTCTTACCACTTCTTTCATTTTAGGATTCAGACGTCGTTGAGGATCACGAACTGGTTTGGCATCTGCTTCCAAATTTATTTTATGTTGACATAGAGTGGGACTAATGCCCTTAAGATCATCAAGAGTATATCCAATAGCAGCACGATGCTTCTTCAGAGTTTTCAATAATCTTTCTTCTTCATGCTCTGAAAGGTTAGCACTAATAATAACATGATATATCTTCTTTTCATCAAGATAAGCATATTTAAGATTATCAGGCAAGGGTTTAAGCTCAAACAAGGGATCACCCTTGGGTGGAGGAGGATCCCCTAAGATTTCAACAGGCAAATTGTGTTGCAGAATAGGTTCCTGTTTAAAGAATACTTCATCTATTTCCCTTCTTTCATTCATGAACATATCATTTTCATGGTCTAGCAAATAGTGTTCTAAAGGATCACTAGGAGGTACGGCAATAGAAGCAAGACCAATAATTTCATCCTTACTAGGTAATTCTTCCTCATGATGTTGTTTACTAAATTTAGAGAAATTAAACTCATGAACCATATCATCCAAGCCAACAGTAACAACATTCTTTGTGCAATCTATGGTAGCATTAACAGTATTTAAGAAGGGTCTACCAAATATAATGGGACAAAAACTATCTTGTGGAGAAGTAAGAACAAGAAAATCAGCAGGATATTTAGTTTTCCCACACAAGACTTCAACATTTCTAACAATTCCAATTGGTGCAATAGTATCTCTATTAGCAAGTTTAATTGTGACATCAATACCTTCTAACTCAGCAGGTGCAATTTCATTCTTAATTTCTTCATATAAAGTATGCGGTATAACACTAGCACTTGCACCCATATCACATAAGCCATGATAACAATGATCTCCTATTTTAACAGAAATAACAGGCACGCCTACCATAGGTCTATGTTTACCTTTATCACAAGGTTTAGCAATTCTAGCAGTTTCACCTTCGAACTGAATAACAGGCCCATCGATATTATCAGACAAGAGATCTTTAACAATAGCAATATTAGGTTCTACTTTAACTTGCTTAGGGGGTGTATAAGCTCTAATATTGCTTTTACGAACAACAATTGAAGCTTTAGCATGATCCTTTATTCTAACAGGAAGAGGTGGTTTCTCAATATAAGAAGTAGGAACAATAGGATCATTATAAGTGACAGTCTTTTCTTCAACTTTAATAGGTGCAACTACTTTTACTTCTACGGGAGGATGATATTTAAACCACTTCTACTTAGGGAGGTCAACATAAGTAGCAAAAGATTCACAGAAAGAAGCTACTATCTCAGAGTCAAGTCCATATTTAGTGCTAAACTTATGGAAAATATCGGTATCCATAAAAGATTTAACACAATCAAACTTAGGTGTCATTCCTGACTCCTTACCTTCGTCGAGATCCCAATCTTCAGAGTTGCGTTTAATTCTATCCAATAAATTCCATCTGAATTCAGTAGTCTTCATCATAAAAGAGCCAGCCTAAGAAGTATCGAGCATGGTGCGATTGTTATCAGAAAGCCGAGCATATAAATTTTGAATAATCATTTCTCTTGAGAGCTCGTGATTGGGGCATGAATATAACATTGATTTAAGCCTCCCACAAGCTTGAGCGATGCTTTCTCCTTCGCGAGGCCAGAAATTATATATATAATTGCAATCATGATGAACAAGATGCATAGGGTAATACTTTTGATGAAATTCTAGCTTCAATCTTTTATAGTCCCATGATCTCATATCATCACATAGCCTATACCATATCAATGCATCTCCCTTCAAAGATAAAGGGAAGACCTTCTTCTTAGCAACATCATCGGGTATACCTGTGTCGGGGGGATGCTGATTCCACCAACACCTATGGGGACAGGGCCCCTTTCGGTTCGGTGGGGGGCGGAGAGCGCACAAAGAGCGGATCGAGGCAGTACACGCGGGCGATTTTACCCAGCTTCGGGCCGCACGGATGCGTAAAACCCTACTGCTGCTTGTTTGTGTGTATTGGATTCTTGCTCAGGAGCGATGGACGCTGCCAGACTGAGCATGAGAGTATTCCTGGTGTTGAATGAGCCGAACTGGCCGAACCTTGCTGAACCCCCTCTACGTTGCGCCTAGGCCTCCTTTTATACTCTCAAGGGGTCACCGACAGGGGGCAACGTAGACAAGAAGGGTAAAAATGGAAAAGGACGCGGTAAGTGCAGCTACCGCTACTGTGGATACAGTGCACCCTACATAACTCTGACGGCAGGGGACAAAGGCATTAAATGCCTGTCTGAGTTGCTTAAACAGTGCAAAAAGTGACCGTTAGGAGCGCCACCGTTTGCCACGATGGCCTTCTCTTCATCTCCGCTTGCCACCACGTACCCCTAGCTGCACGGCCTCCTGCCACGTGTGCTTGGGAGAGTCCTAGAGCGACACGTTAGCAGGTGTGCTGGTGCGTGGGCACGAAGTGGGGGTTTCCCGCGGCAAGCTCCTTGCCGCGGCCGTCGTCTTGTCGCGTCCGGAAGCTTGTCGCTCGCCGGATCTTGCCGGGACGCAGGGCGCGTCGCGGCAAGCTTTCTTGGTATGCCTTGAGTGGCCTTCCCGACAAGCTCCTCTTGCCGGGGTCTTGTCTCTTCCCGGCAAGCTCCTCTTGCCGGGGCCTTGGTTGGCCTTCCCGGCAAGCTCCTCTTGCCGGGGTCTTGGTTTGAGTACTTTGTTCGTGAATGGTCTTCAAGGGAACCACGGAGGGTCTTGGCGGTCACCCGGCAAGCCTTGCCGCGGGGCGCTGCAACTGCCCGTGCACGAGTTCGGGGTAATAGGGTACCCCTACTCTAGTACACCGACAGGAGCCCCCGGGCCTGGGCCATACACGGTGCCGAGCGCTGTTGGGCCAGGCCCAAAACAGTGCACGGGCACGCGCGGCCTAGGTCAAGCCGCACATCTCTCTGCTCCCACCGTGCACGCCCAGAATGGCACGCGTCAAACGCGGCGTCGTGGGTGACGCGGGCGGCGTGCGCGGGGCTAAGCCCCCCGAGCATGCGTCAGGCCACGATGATGGGGACGGTTCACGCCCTCTTCCCTAAACGGAGGTAGGTGTGGGGGCGTGGTGCATTTACTAGACGGGGCCGGTGCGCGGTTTTCGGGACGTCCACTCCCTGCGTTCACGGGGCGGAGCGAGGCCGCCTCATCTGTCGCCTTGGTTCTACATCCCCACCACGCGGCTCCCATGCGCTTGGAGTGGGAAACTGGGTCGTCGCGAGCAGAGGCAGCGGGTTGGCCCCGACTCCCTGCCCTTCCCGTGCCTTGATTCGCTGAGCGGGGCGGCCGAGCCCCCACCTCGCTCCTTTATAAAGAGCGGGATGGGAGCACAGAAACCTGCACTCTCTCATCTTCTCCTTTCTTCAGCTTCTGCTCCCCTTTCTCTCATCTGCCATGGAGAAAGGGAACCCAGGCCCTTCATCGGTGGCGGCGAGGGTTGCTGCCAGACAGCGCATCTCTCCCTCTTCCGCGCCCGTGGTGGCAAAGTCAGACATAAGGGGAAGAGGGAGGGGGCGAGGTCGAGGACGAGGTCGAGGCGCTCGGGGAAGAGGCGGACGGGGCGGCGCGTCAGCTTCACCTCCGCCGGCGGCTCCTCCCCCCACGGCGGTCCATATAGGGGACGACCCTTGCGAGTTCTTCGTCAGGCTGCGCCGGGCGCCTCGTCGTCGCCTCCGGCTTCCAGCTCCGTTTGCGCGCGCGATGGAGTTGGACCCGCCCGAGACACTGAGACTGCACATGAGGGGTTGTGGGATCAGCGGCACGCGAGTCCGTGTTGTATTCCCAGCCCCTAATGTGATGTATCTTGATCGAGGGTGGAAGACGTTCGCCCGCATCCACAGCTTGACGGAGGGGTTTACCCTCCATTTTAAGTTGATGGAGGGCGATCTCCTCTCCGTCAAGGCCTTCGGGTGCTTCGGCACTCGGGCGAAGTGCTGCGTGGACAGCTCATCCGATAGCGAAGGCTCCTCCTTGAGCGAGAGCGACGAGGAGGGGAGCGACAGCGACGACGAGGGTAGCGGGCGACGGAGCGGCGGGTCTGACTAGGCGTCGGGCGCCGCTTTGCGTGGCACCGGCGACCCCATCATCCGCGTTGCCGGCTTCTTGAACTCCCCGGGGTCGTCTCCTTGGGCGGCTGGCGTAGGGAGGCTGCGGAAGGGGAAGAGGGCTGGCGACAAGGCCGTCAGGTCGGAGTACGAGGGCGTGGTGCCCTCGACAGTGTGCTGACGTCCTGCCGCTCCATCTTCGAGCCCCGCTTCCAGCGCCGCCGTCGCTGTCCAGCCTTCGGATGGCCCCCGGGATGTTCCCTTGGTGTCTTCTGGCACCCGTAGCTCGCCTAGGCGCTCCTTTTGCCCTTTTCGCCTCCTTGACCTGCCTCCTGAAGAGAGGGACAGGAAAGGGATTACGGGCATCTTATCTTTTTAATTTGTAAGCCTTCGGGCCTTAGCTGTATCTAAAACTTGTAATCCTCTCTTTCATGTTTTTCATCCTCTATGGACTGTACCTGAGTGGGATGTTTTTTAATGAAAAGGGGATGCTTGCCGGGTTATTTGTCTCGCGAGTTAAACCCACGCCAAGGAGCAGATCCTTGGTATCCTTCGGACAGACATTTCATCTCCCGGCAACAGGCCCTGCCGCCTTCCCACATCGCTCAACCTTTCTCACGCCTTTGACGGAGGCAGGAACGAGGTGGGTGCGGTCTCCTCGTTTCATCCCTTTGCTGCCGCGACTACGACCAAACTTGGCCCCGAGAACGAGCCCCAGGGCCTAGGGTTGAGGGAGCACGGCAGTTTTTTGGGAAGAAACGTGGTTTCGCATTCCCCAGTCCATAAGAGGATGCATGATGAGAGATGAAAGACTTATCTGATATTGCAGCCCCCGGCAACTCTGGTTTGCCGTGGACAATTCTTGACACTCGCAGCCCCCAGCGATACTGGCTTGCCGGGAAGGCTTTTATCTTCAGCAGAGAACTTTGTCGTTCTCGATGCCGGCTTCCGGCAAGCTCGTTGCCAGGAAGGCTTTTATCTTCAGCAGAGAACTTTGACGTTCTCGATGCCGGCTTCCGGCAAGCTTGTTGCCAGGAAGGCTTTTATCTTCAGCAGAGAACTTTGACGTTCTCAATGCCGGCTTCCGGCAAGCGTGTTGCCAAGAAGGCTTTCATCTTCAGCAGAGAACTTTGACGTTCTCGATGCCGGCTTCCGGCAAGCTTGTTGCCAGGAAGGCTTTCATCTTCGGCAGAGAACTTTGACGTTCTCGATGCCGGCTTCCGGCAAGCTGATCGCCAGGAAGGCTTTTATCTTCGGCAGAGAACTTTGACGTTCTCGACGCCGGCTTTCGGCAAGCTTGTTGCCAGGAAGGCTTTCATCTTCAGCAGAGAACTTTGACGTTCTCGATGTCGGCTTCCGGCAAGCTGGTCGCCAGGAAGGCTTTTATCTTCAGCAGAGAACTTTGATGTTCTCGATGCCGGCTTTCGGCAAGCTTGTTGCCAGGAAGGCTTTCATCTTCAGTAGAGAACTTTGACGTTCTCGATGCCGGCTTCCGGCAAGCTTGTTGCCAGGAAGGCTTTTGGCGAAGAACTTCGTTGTTCTTGACACCGGCCCCCGGCAAGATCGTTGCCGGAAAGGCTTATGGCGAAGAACTTCGTCGTTCTTGACACCGGCTCCCGGCAAGATCGTTGCCGGAAAGGCTTATGGCGAAGAACTTCGTCGTCCTTGACACCGGCTCCCGGCAAGATCGTTGCCAGAAAGGCTTATGGCAAAGAACTTCGTCGTCCTTGACGCCGGCTCCCAGCAAGATCGTTGCCGGAAAGGCTTATGGCAAAGAACTTCGTCGTTCTTGACGCCGGCTCCCGACAAGATCGTTGCCGGAAAGGCTTATGGCGAAGAACTTCGTCGTCCTTGACGCCGGCTCCCGACAAGATCGTTGCCGGAAAGGCTTATGGCGAAGAACTTCGTCGTTCTTGACGCCGGCTCCCCACAAGATCGTTGCCGGAAAGATTGGCCCAAGGGGCGTTGCCAACCCCCGGGCCATAACTGCATTTAAACATGACAAGTGATTAGCATCTGAAGTGCACTTAACTCGCTTGTGAATTTTGACTTTTGCTGCATATTCCCTATGCCTGCTGGAATGCTTTCCGGTGCGTACGATCCAGCCAGCAGCGCTTGAGGGAACGGGCCCTTAGCGGCTATTCGGGATCATCGCCTCCCGGAAAGGTTTACCTTCTTGGTTCTAGCGCAACCGCACAAGTTGCCGAGCGGACTCGAGGCAACATGGAGCGCAACTAGCCCCGAGAAGGCTCCTCGGCATACATGTCTATGCAGAAATCTCAAATAAATAGCGCATGCTATCTTCCTGTTCAACCTCTCTTTGTATGTCCACCCTACGCTTTCTAGGGAAACTTGCCGGTGCAGGCACCCTTGCCGCGACCGCCGAGTGCGGAACTTCAGCAGCCTGCTGGCGGGGTCGCTACCGACAAGCAATCTTGTCGCAACTAGTTGCAGCTCGCTTAAGTTGTTGAGTGGACTCGAAACAAAGTAAGGGCGCTAGCGGCTCACTTAAGTTGCTGAGCGGACTCGAAGCAAAGTATGGGCACTAGCAGCTCACTTAAGTTGTTGAGCGGACTCGAAACAAAGTAAGGGCACAACTAGCTACGAGTTGATTCCTCCGCGCACAGGTTTTCCGTACAAAGAACAAGATCTCCGAGGCGGATAACCTTATATAGAAAGGAAATATCTAAAGTTTTGCATGACTTAGCTTTTCCTGTTGCCGCACTGGCGTCGTTCTTTTGCTCGCCCGCTCCTTAGGAGCCATGACGATGAAGAACAGCTGAGCCTTGTGTGCACGCCGGATCGGGTTCGCACAATCTCGACGCGCCCCTACCTGGCGCGCCAGAGATGTCGGGGGGATGCTGATTCCACCAACACCTATGGGGACAGGGCCCCTTTCGGTTCGGTGGGGGGCGGAGAGCGCACAAAGAGCGGATCGAGGCAGTACACGCGGGCGATTTTACCCAGCTTCGGGCCGCATGGATGCGTAAAACCCTACTGCTGCTTGTTTGTGTGTATTGGATTCTTGCTCAGGAGCGATGGACGCTGCCAGACTGAGCGTGAGAGTATTCCTGGTGTTGAATGAGCCGAACTGGCCGAACCTTGCTGAACCCCCTCTACGTTGCGCCTGGGCCTCCTTTTATACTCTCAAGGGGTCACCGACAGGGGGCAACGTAGACAAGAAGGGTAAAAATGGAAAAGGACGCGGTAGGTGCAGCTACCGCTACTGTGGATACAGTGCACCCTACATAACTCTGACGGCAGGGGACAAAGGCATTAAATGCCTGTCTGAGTTGCTTAAACAGTGCAAAAAGTGACCGTTAGGAGCGCCACCGTTTGCCACGATGGCCTTCTCTTCATCTCCGCTTGCCACCACGTACCCCTAGCTGCACGGCCTCCTGCCACGTGTGCTTGGGAGAGTCCTAGAGCGACACGTTAGCAGGTGTGCTGGAGCATGGGCACGAAGTGGGGGTTTCCCGCGGCAAGCTCCTTGCCGCGGCCGTCGTCTTGTCGCGTCCGGAAGCTTGTCGCTCGCCGGATCTTGCCGGGACGCAGGGCGCGTCGCGGCAAGCTTTCTTGGTATGCCTTGAGTGGCCTTCCCGGCAAGCTCCTCTTGCCGGGGTCTTGTCTCTTCCCGGCAAGCTCCTCTTGCCGGGGCCTTGGTTGGCCTTCCCGGCAAGCTCCTCTTGCCGGGGTCTTGGTTTGAGTACTTTGTTCTTGAATGGTCTTCAAGGGAACCACGGAGGGTCTTGGCGGTCACCCGGCAAGCCTTGCCGCGGGGCGCTGCAACTGCCCATGCACGAGTTCGGGGTAATAGGGTACCCCTACTCTAGTACACCGACAACCTGCAAGCTTAAATAATCCACAAACTTCATCCACATATATTAAGTGTTCATCAGGATGCTTTTGTTCCATCTCCTGTAAAAGGGTTAGCTAGCGGTTTTTCCAACATACCCAAAGGAAATTCAAAAGGAGTTTCATTTTCAATAGGTTCAATAGGTTGAGGAGTACCTCTTTGCTCTATTGGACGGGGTGAAGATACCCCGAACAAGCCCCTCAGAGAATTACTTTCAATAGTAACAAGTGACAGTAAATTTCAGCACACTATATAAATGTTTCCTTACCAAATTCCACCTACCAAAGGCGCTACACTCCCCGGCAACGGTGCCAGAAAAGAGTCTTGATGACCCACAAGTATAGGCGATCTATCGTAGTCCTTTCGATAAGTAAGAGTGTCGAACCCAACGAGGAGCAGAAGGAAATGATAAGCGATTTTCAGCAAGGTATTCTCTACAAGTACTGAAATAAGTGGTAACAGATAGTTTTGTGATAAGATAGATTGTAACGAGGAACAAGTAACAAAAGTAAATAAAGTGCAGCAAGATGGCCCAATCCTTTTTTAGCAAAGGACAAGCCGGAACAAACTCTTATAATAGGAAAAGCACTCCCGAGGACACATGGGAATATCGTCAAGCTAGTTTTCATCACGTTCATATGATTCGCATTCAATACTTTGATAATTTGATATCTCGGTGGACCGGTGCTTGGGTGCTGTTCTTACTTGAACAAGCATCCCACTTATGATTAACCTCTATTGCAAGCATCCGTAACTACAACAAAAGTATTAAGGTAAACCTAACCATAGCATGAAACATATGGATCCAAATCAGCCCCTTACGAAGCAACGCATAAACTAGGGTTTAAGCTTCTATCACTCTAGCAACCCATCATCTACTTATTACTTCCCAATGCCTTCCTCCAGGCCCAAATAATGGTGAAGTGTTATGTAGTCGACGTTCACATAACACCACTAGAGGCTAGACAACATACATCTTATCAAAATATCAAACGAATACCAAATTCACATGACTACTAATAGCAAGACTTCTCCCTTGTCCTCAGGAACGAACGTAATTACTCACAAAGCATATTCATGTTCATAATCAGAGGGGTAATAATATGCATATAGGATCTGAACATATGATCTTCCACCAAATAAACCAACTAGCATCAACTACAAGGAGTAATCAACACTACTAGCACCAATCCCGGACTTTGAGACAAGAATTGGATACAAGAGATGAACTAGGGTTTGGAGATGAGATGGTGCTGGTGAAGATGTTGATAGAGATTGCCCTCTCCCGATGAGAGGAGCGTTGGTGATGGCGATGGTGATGATTTCCCCCTCCCGGAGGGAAGTATCCCCGGTAGAACAGTTCTGCCGGAGCTCTAGATTGGATCCGCCAAGGTTCTGCCTCGTGGCGGCGGAGTCTCGTCCCGAAAAGTTCCTTCTTATTTTTTTCTCATCGAAAGACTTCATATAGGAGAAGATGGACGTCGGAGAGCCACTAGGGGGCCCACGAGGTAGGGGGCGCGCCCTAGGGGGAGGGGCGCCCCCACCCTCGTGAGCATGGTGTGGGACCCTGGCCTTCATCTTTGGCGAGGATTTTTCTTTATTCGTTTTAAGATGTTCCGTGGCGTTTCAGGATTTTTGGAGTTGCGCAGAATAGGTCTCTAATATTTGCTCCTCTTCTAGCCCAGAATTCCAGCTGCCGGCATTCTCCCTCTTTATGTAAACCTTGTAAAATAAGAGAGAATAGCCATAAGTATTGTGACATAAAGTGAAATAGCAGTCCATAATGCGATAAATATCGATATAAAAGCATGATGCAAAATGGACGTATCAACACTCTTCCAAAATAGTGGGATCTAAAGTTGACACTCTTTCGAACCCACTTTCAATAATATTGCAAACACTATTATCAGTCTCATATTCTTCATGGGACTTAAATAAATTTTCAAGATCAAAAGAAGAATCACCCCAATCATGATTATTGCAACAAATAGTAGTCATATCAAAACTAGAATCAACAAGCTTAGGGTTTTGCATATCATTAACACAACTGCCATTAAGAGATTTTATAATAACATCATTGCAATCATGCTTTTCATCGAAGGAACTATCAAGTATGGGTGCAATAGCAATGATCTCATGTTTAACATAAGGAACTATAGAAAATTCATCTTGATAAATATTGGCATCATGGCCACAAGAATAGCAAGCATCATGTTCATCAAGGGATATTTTCTTCCGAAGCAACGGTCATTCTTTCAATAAATTCTTTGACTTAGACATTATGAGCATAGTTTTCATAGAAATATTTAAGTATGTCAAAATTTTCAGATTCATAGAGAGTAATATCATACTTTTCAATCAAAGAAGCAACTTCATAAGCACCCTTAAAAGCAACAAATTCTTCAATTCGTTTGATATCGTAGTAACTATAAACACCCTTTGCATAAGAAGATAAGATTTCAATATCATTAAACTCACATAGGTAGGGGAGGTGTTTTTTAGGGTTCTTAGAGCAACAAGTAAAATCACAAATTTCACAAAGATTCCAAGCATAACACAGCAATCTGTTTATTTGATTCCATAAGAGTCTCCCTTTTTCAGACAAACGGTGACGCACAAAATGCGCATGCTCATCTAAAGATTTCCCATCAACTAAGCTAGTTGGGGTTTCAGCACGAGCGCATAAGGATCGAAGATGGTCTAAGTAGAACACTTTAAGTGGATCCATATCAATAGATTTTTAGCAAGCAAAGATGCAAGCAAATAGAAGGCACAAGGAAACACAAACAAGGATACATACGGGAAGAAGGCAAAAAAAAGAAGAGGCAAATAAAAAGGCAAGGGTGAAGTGGGGGAGAGGAAAACGAGAGGCAAATGGCAAATAATGTAATGCGGGAGATAATGGTTCTGTGATGGGTACTTGGTATGGTGACTTTTGCGTAGACCTCCCCGGCAACGGCGCCAGAAATCCTTCTTGCTACCTCTTGAGCACTGCGTTGGTTTTCCCTTGAAGAGGAAAGGGTGATGCAGTAAAGTAGCGTAAGTATTTCCCTCAGTTTTTGAGAACCAAGGTTTCAATCCAGTAGGAGGCTACGCGTGAGTCCCTCACACCTACACAAAACAAATAAATCCTCGCAACCAACGCGATAAGGGGTTGTCAATTCCTACACGGTCACTTACGAGAGTGAGATCTAATAGATATGATAAGATAATATTTTTGGTATTTTTGTGATAAAGATGCAAAGGAAAATAAAGGCAATGAAAATAACTAAGTGTTGGAAGATTAATATGATATGATGTAGAGGGATAAATTCATGCAATATGAAATAAACCCCATCTTGTTATCCTCGATGGCAACAATACACTACGTGCATTGCTGCCCCTACTGTCACTGGGAAAGGACACTGCAAGATTGAACCCAAAGCTAAGCACTTCTCCCATTTCAAGAAAGATCAATCTAGTAGGCCAAACCAAACTGATAATTCGAAGAGACTTGCAAAGATAACCGATCATACATAAAAGAATTCAGAAGATCCAAATATTGTTCATAGATAAACTTGATCATAAACCCACAATTCATCGGTGTCAACAAACACACCGCAAAAGAAGATCTCCACGAGAGAGGGGGAGAACAATGTATTGAGATCCAAAAAGAGAGAACAAGCCATCTAGCTAATAACTATGGACCCGAAGGTCTGAGGTAAACTACTCACACATCATCGGAGAGGCTATGGTGTTGATGAAGAAGCCCTCCGTGATCGATTCCCCCTCCGGTGGAGCTCTGGAACAGGCCCCAAGATGGGATCCCGTGGATACAGAAAGTTACGGTGGTGGAATTAGGGTTTTGGCTCCGTCCTTGATCGTTTGGGGGTTCGTAGGTATATATAGGAGGAAGGAGTACGTCGGTGGAGCAACAGGGGGCCCACGAGGGAGGAGGGCGTGCCGGGTGGGTAGGTGTGCTCCCCTACCTCGTGGCTTCCCTGTTGGTTGCTTGACGTAGGGTCCAAGTCTCCTGGATCATGTTCGTTCTGAAAATCACGTTCCAGAAGGTTTCATTCCGTTTGGACTCCGTTTGATATTCTTTTTCTGCGAAACTCTGAAATAGGCAAAAAAACAACAATTCTGGGCTGGGCCTCCGGTTAATAGGTTAGTCCCAAAAATAATATAAAAGTGAGTAATAAAGCCCAATAATGTCCAAAACAGAAGATAATATAGCATGGAGCAATCAAAAGTTATAGATATGTTGGAGACATATCAAGCATCCCCAAGCTTAATTCCTGCTCGTCCTCGAGTAGGTAAATGATAAAAACAGAATTTTTGATGTGGAATGCTATGTAATTCTTCTTAATTGTGGCATTAATATTCAGATCTGAAAGATTCAAGATAAAAGTTTAATATTGACATAGAAATAACAATACTTCAAGCATACTAACTAAGCAATTATGTCTTCTCAAAATAACATGGCCAAAGAAAGTTCATCCCTACAAAATCATATAGTTTAGTCATGCTCCATTTTCGTCACACAAGAATGCTCTCATCATGCACAACCCCGATGACAAGCCAAGCAATTGTTCATACTTTAGTAATCTCAAACTTTATAAACCTTCACGCAATACATGAGCGTGAGCCATGGATATAGCACTATGGGTGGAATAGAGTATAATGATGGGGGTTATGTGGAGAAGACAAAAAAGGAGAAAGTCTCACATCAACGAGGTTAATCAATGAGCTATGGAGATGCTCATCGATTGATGTTAATGCAAGGAGTAGGGATTGCCATGCAATGGATGCACTAGAGCTATAAATGTATGAAAGGTCAACAAAAGTAACTATTGGGTGTGCATCCAACTTTCTTGCTCACGAAGACCTAGGGCACTTGAGGAGGCCCATTGTTGGAATATACAAGCCAAGTTCTATAATGAAAAATTTCCCACTAGTATATGAAAGTGACAAAACAAGAGACTCTCTATCATGATCATGGTGCTACTTTGAAGCACATGTGTGAAAAAAAAGATAGTAGAATTGTCCCTTTTCATTTCTCTTTTTTTGGGGGCCTTCTTTTTTGGCCTTTCTCTTTTTTTATTGGGACAATGCTCTATTAAATGATGATCATCACACTTCTATTTATTTACAACTCAATGATTACAACTCGATACTAGAACAAGGCCAAAAAAAGGTATGACTCTATATGAATGCCTCCGGCAGTGTACCGGGATATGCAATGAACCAAGAGTGACATGTATGAAAGAATTATGAACGGTGGCTTTGCCACAAATACTATGTCAACTACATGATCATGCTAAACAATATGACAATGATGAACGTGTCATGATAAACAGGATGGTGGAAAGTTGCATGGCAATATATCTCAGAATGGCTATGGAAATGCCATAATAGGTAGGTATGGTGGCTGTTTTGAGGAAGATATAAGGAGGTTTATGTGTGAAAGAGTGTATCATATCACGGGGTTTGGATGCACCGGCGAAGTTTGCACCAACTCTCAATGTGAGAAAGGGCAATGCACGGTACTGCAGAGGCTAGCAATGATGGAAAGGTGAGAGTGCGTATAATCCATGGACTCAGCATTAGTCATAAAGAACTCACATACTTATTGCAAAAATCTACAAGTCATCAAAAACCAAGCACTACACGCATGCTCCTAGGGGGATAGATTGGTAGGAAAAGACCATCGCTCGTCCCCGACCGCCACGCATAAGGAGGACAATCAAAGAACACCTCATGTTTCAAATTTGTTACATAACGTTTACCATACGTGCATGCTACGGGACTTGCAAACTTCAACACAAGTATTTCTCAAATTCACAACTACTCAACTAGCACAACTTTAATATCACTACCTCCATATCTCAAAACAATCATCAAGCATCAAACTTCTCTTAGTATTCAAAACACTCATAAGAAAGTTTTTACTAATCTTGAATACCTAGCATATTAGAATTATTTAAGAAAATTACCATGTTAATTTAAGACTCTCAAAATAATCTAAGTGAATCATGAGAGATCAATAGTTTCTATAAAACAAATCCACCACCGCGCTCTAAAATATATAAGTGAAGTACTAGAGCAAAACTATATAACTCAAAAGATATAAGTGAAGCACATAGAGTATTCTAATAATTTCCGAATCATGTGTGTCTCTCTCAAAAGGTGTGTACAGCAAAGATTATTGTGGTAAACTAAAAATCAAAGACTCAAATCATACAAGACGCTCCAAGCAAAACACATATCATGTGGTGAATAAAAATATAGCTCCAAGTAAAGTTACCGATGGAAGTAGACAAAAGAGGGGATGCCTTCCAGGGCATCCCCAAGCTTTGTCTTTTTGGTGTCCTTAGATTATCTCGGGGGTTCCATGGACATACCCAAGCTTAGGTTCCTGCCACTCCTTGTTCCATAGTCCATCAAATCCTTACCCAAAACATGAAAACTTCACAACACAAAACTTGAAGTAGAAAATCTCGTGAGCTCCGTTAGCGAAAGAAAACAAAACACCACTTCAAGGTACTGTAATGAAATCATTATTTATTTATATTGGTGTTAAAACTACTGTATTCCAACTTCTCTATGGTTTATAAACTATTTTACTAGCCATAGATTCATCAAAATAAGCAAACAACACACGAAAAACAGAATCTGTCAAAAACAGAACAGTCTGTAGTAATCTGTAGCTAGCGCAAGATCTGGAATCCCAAAAATTCTAAAATAAACTTCTGGACGTGAGGAATTTATATATTAATCATCTGCAAAAATAATTAACTAAATATCACTTTCCAAATAAAAATGGCAGCAGTTCTCGTGACCGCTGAAGTTTCTGCTTTTTACAGCAAGATTAAAAAGACTTTCCCCAAGTCTTCCCAACTGTTCTACCTGGCACAAACACTAATTAAACACAAAAAACACAACCAAAACAGAGGCTAGATAAATTATTTATTAAATAACAACAATGATAAATATTGTGTTGACTCCCAACAAGCGCTTTTCTTTAAAGCCTTATAGCTAGGCATAATATTTCAATGATGCTCACATGAAAGACAAGAATTGAAGCACAAAGAGAGCATCATAAAACACGTGACAAACACATTTAAGTCTAACATACTTCCTATGCATAGGAATATTATAGGTAAACAAATTATCAAGGCAATCAAAGACTAGAATATGCAAGGAAGCGGAAAGAAACAATAGCAATCTCATCATAACGAGAGGTAATTTAGTAACATGAAAATTTCTACAACCATATTTTCCTCTCTCATAATAATTATATGTAAGATCATAAGCAAATTCAACAAAATACCTATCACATAAAATATTTTCAACATGATCCACATGCATGCAAAGTTGACACTCTTCCAAAATAGTGGGATTAACATTAACTAAAGTCATGACCTCTCCAAACCCACTTTTATCAAAAACTTCATAAGATTGAACATTCTCCAAATATGTGGGATCTAAAGTTGACACTCTTCCGAACCCACTTTCAATAATATTGCAAACACTATTAGCAGTCTCATATTCATCATGGGGCTTAAATAAATTTTGAAGATCAAAATAAGAATCACCCCAATCATGATCATTGCAACAAATAGTAGTCATAGCAAAACTAGCATCCCCAATCTTAGGGTTTTGCATATCATTAACACAATTGACATTAAGAGATTTATAATAACATCATTGCAATCATGCTTTTCATCGAAGGAACTATCAAGTATGGGTGCAATAGCAACGATCTCATGTTTAACATAAGGAACTATAGAAAATTCATCTTCATAAATATTGGCATCATGGCCACAAGAATAGCAAGCATCATGTTCATCAAGGGATATTTCAATCAAATCATCGGAATCATAATTATCTATAGATTTGTAAGTGCATCTAGTGGCCCTTAGTGATTTTGGTGTATTGAAGACTTATAGGTTAAGGGACTAATGTGTTTATGAGTGTACATAGGTCTATAAGTCTATGAGGAGTTTGATATTTACAGAGAAAGTCGACCCCTAAAAATGAAGTTCTTCGTCTGAAGACTTTGGTATTCTAAAGACTTTGAAAGTGAAGAAAATGGTGTGAACGTGAAGACTTGGTATTCATTCGAGGAACATGAAGCGTGAAGACTTTTGTTTTCGTAGTTTCATTTTCTCTTTCTTGAGTCATAGGAAACACCGTACTGTTAAAGGGGGTCGAGGAAATACTAAGGAAAAATTTCCATGTGATGCTCAACTCAAAATCCTACACCTGCCAATCCCTTCGAGTGAAGCCATTGGAAATCTCATACAGTTCAGTCAATTTCTTCAGTGACAGAGACGAAGTTCTTCTGGTCTCTGAGGAATTTGTTCTGACTAAGGAGTTAGGAATTCGCCAGTGCGGATTTCCTACACAGTGAGGAACATGATGGCCCTGAGGATTTTGCTACTCAAAATTCCGACCGTTGCTGTGCTATGCGCTAGGTGTCCCAAAATATCTATCTACCTAACGGTCATATCATTGAAGGGCATTTATGTCTTATCATGTCGGGCTGCTCCCTAGGCTATAAATAGCCGCCCCCTACAACCACTAGCTGGTGGGCTGCTCTGAGAGAAACTAACACTTGTCATTTGAGAGCAACCCATCCTCCAAGGACTTTGAGCGAAAGTCATCAAGTGAGGAAAAACCAAAAACTCAAAACCCAAACACCTACAAACCCCAAGTGATTGAGCATCACTGAAGAGATTGATCCTGCGTGGATCCGACGCTTGTTACCTTTGAAGACTGTGCTTCTTCCAGATAGTTAGGCATCATGGTCTAGAGCATCCAAGAGGAATTGTGGATCGCCGAGTGACCGAGTTTGTGAAGGTTTGGAAGTCACCTGAAGACTTACCACGAGTGATTGGACGAGGTCTGTGTGACCTTAGTTCAAGGAGAATACGGTGAGGAGTGGGTGTCCTGAGCTGCGTGTTCAGGACTGGGTGTCCGGGACTGTGTGTCCTCGAGTTTAAATACTCAGCCGCTCCAACCAGACGTACAACTGAGACAACAGTTGGAACTGGTCTACCAAATCATTGTCTTCACCAAGCTTACTGGTTCTATTCCCTCAACTCTTCCATTTCCTCATAACTGTGTTGTGTGTTTGTTCATATCTGTGTTTGAAGACTTTGACTGAAGACTTTCTCAATTTCCTCAGTTCAATTTCTTCAGTCTGTTTGTCTTCATCCTGTGTTATCCTGTGATTACGCTTCCTGTACTCTGTGTCTGTCATCATTTCATCATGATGACTATGCTTGTATTCTGTTATGTTTACTGTTGAGTACTTATTTCGCTGCTAGTAGTTCTTCGCTAAGGAATTTCCTCACCGGCAAATTCCTCAGTGAAGAATTTCATAAAAATCGCCTATTCACCCCCCTCTAGTCGATATAACGCACTTTCAATTGGTATCAGAGCAAGGTACTCCCTTGTTCTGTGTGATTTTGGTTTAACCGCCTGGAGTTTTAGTTATGTCGACCGCAGGTATGATCAAGGTCTCTGCTGGGTGTCCTACCTTCGATGGGACGGACTACCCCTACTGGAAGAATAAGATGTGAATGCATCTTGAAGCAATTGATAACGATCTCTGGTATGTTGTGGAAAATGGTGTTCCCTCAGTCACACCTTCTCTGAATGCTGCTGATGTGAAGAGATTCAAGCAACTCGACTCTCAAGTGAATAATATCATATGTGGCCATCTGAGCAAAGGACAGTATGGCAGAGTGAGTGCTTTGGAGACAGCGAAGTTTATCTGGGACATGTTGTCCAAAGTGAATGAAGGAGTCTCAACTCAGCGTGACTCTCGAGTTGATGTTCTTCGCAATCTCTTCAACCGCTTCAAAAGACTCGACAATGAAAATGTTCAACAAACCTTCGATCGCCTCACTGACATCTCAAATAAGCTTCAAGCACTTGGTGCCACTGACATCACCGACCATGAGGTGGTGAAGAAATTGTTGAGATCGCTTGATTCCTCATTTGACACTCTGGCATTGATGATACAAGAACGTGCTGATTACAAGTCACTTGATCCCGCTGATATTCTCGAAAGGCTAAATACTCATGAGTTCCAACTTGATAAAAAGAGAGATCTCTATGGTTCAAGCTATGGCAGAACACGTGCACTGAAGGCCAAGGCTGTATCTGAGTCTGAAGATGAAGACTCTGGTAGCAGCCTTGGTGATCCTGAAGAACTAAGCCATGATCTGGCTCTGCTTGTGAAGAAGTTCCAAAAGCTCTCAAGACGTGGTCGCTTTGGGAGACCCTCAAGGAGCAGTGGTTCCTCATCAAGTGACTACAAGAGGAGGCTCTGCCACAAATGCAAGAAGCCTGGACATTACATTCAAGATTGTCCTCAATGGGAAAAGGAATCAAAGAAGAAGAAATACAAGGATTACAGTTCTGATGATGTGAAGAAAAAGAATAAATCCACAAAATCCTCATCATCAAAATCCTCAAAGCCTTCATATCACAAGAAGAGCAGCTCCAAGAAGGCCAGGGCATTCATTGGCAAGGAAATGGACTCTGAGGCTGAATCTGAAGAAAATGAGGAAGAGGAGTCATCTGAGGAGTCCCAATCCGGAGTGGCGAGCCTAGCTCTCGCTACTGCATTCGTCAGCAAGTCTATCTTCAACACTGAAGAAAATAACCTCACCAACAAAGCTGATGAAGGGGATGATGACTACGCTCCCACCTACTGCTTCATGGCAAAGGGTGCCAAGGTACTCAAATATACCTCATCTGAATCAAGTGAGAATGAATCTAATGAAAATCTTAAGCCCAGCTATTCTAAACTTGCTAAGATTGCTGTAAAGCAACAAAGGGCTTTAGAAAAGGTTCAAAACATGCTAGACAAAAGTGATGATATGTTGGGTAAAGAAATGGATCGCACTAAAGCCCTGACTGAAAATCTTCAGAGATTTCAGACTAGGTTTGACAATCTTCAAAGTCATCATAACACTCTCTTATCCGATCATGAGAAGCTTTCTTATGAATTTCTTCAAAGAAAGCAAGACCTTGAGAAGCTAAGAGTGAGTTATGAAGATCTTCAGAAGGAGCGCGATTCATTACTTGCTCAACAAATCAACGCTTCTCAGGAAGAATTTGTTCCTCCATGCTTGAAGTGCATTGAACGTGAATCTGCTAATTCTTCACCTGAATGTTCAAATACTGCTAATGTTTCAAATTCTTCACATGCCTCTGCTGTCACTAATTCCTCATCTGAGGACATTGCTAGTATCACTGACAATGCAGGGCTGAAGGAATTGTACATGATAGGCATGTACAAAAGCCTCAAAGGGCATCAGGCTCTTTGTGATGTGCTTAAAAAGCAGATCATCAACAGGAACCCTAGGAAAGAGGGTATTGCCTTTGAGAGGAAACTCAATGCTGATGGGACATATTGGAAGCCTGAGCAGTACCCCAAAACTACATGGGTTGCTGCAAAGGGACCTCCAATTGATCCATCTAACTTATCTGGATTTGCATGCGAATCTCCTTGTTCCGATGATGAGTCATTTGACTCCAACTATAAACTATTCAAAAATCAGAATGGTGATGTATTTGCTAGATATGTTGGCACTAACTGCAGGAACGGCTCCCCTATGAAGAAAATCCGGGTTCCCAAAAGATGCCTTGAAAATCTTCAGGTGAATGTCATCATGACGCCACCTGTGAAGAATAGGAACCCCAGATCAAATTCTTCATATGGACCAAATTCTTCATATGGATTCAAGTCCTCATACGGACCAAATTCCTCATATGGATCAAAGTCCTCATATGAACATCATCGTGCTAACCCGTCTGTTTCGCAGGGAAGGTCTAAGGATTATGGATATGTGCATTATTCTTCAAATCATTATGTCCATAAGTCCTCAAAGAATTTATCTGCATACTCTTATGCTTACTCTAACCCCTCTTATGTGAAACGAAATGGACTGGCTTCTATGCCATCCTTCTCATATGGAGCTCGCAGAATGATGAACTCTTTGCCACCCCTTCAGATGTGGGTGGTGAATAAAAATAACTAATCTCTTCTGCAGGGTCAGGTCTCCAGACGTACGTAATCGTCTAAAGAATTTGCTGGAGACCTGAGCATGCCTGATAGGACGCAGGCTAATCATGAAGAAATGAACTTTCATTTCTCACGTCCTCATATTGCTTTATCAGTTCTTTTACTTGATGAAATTGATCTGATGAATTGATGTCATATTCTTCACCGATGAAGTATATGAGTTTGTAAGCTGCACTAATTCATCTGCAGGATGATCAACCCAAAGCCACTGAGTGGGTCCTCGATAGTGGATGTACAGACCACATGACTGGTGACAAGAATCTATTGATGGATGCTCCATTATCTCCGTCGCATCTGAAGCATATCATCCTTGCTGACAAAGGCAAAAGTCAGGTATTTGGTCTAGGTAAGGTTGCGATTACAAAGGATCGACACATGGACAAAGTCATGCTTGTTGAGTCCTTAGGATACAAACTTATGTCTGTCTCAATGCTTTGTGATCTTTATATGGTTGTTGTCTTTGGCAAGTACCATTGTGTTGTGGTTATGGAATCTGACAATTCCAAAGTCTTTGAAGGCTTTAGGAGAGGAGACCTGTATATTGTTGATTTCTCTACAGGACCACAACCAGCCGTGTGCTTACTTGCAAAAGCTTCAGAAGGCTGGCTCTGGCATCGACGACTTGGTCATGCAGGCATGAGGAATTTGCACATGCTTGCAAAGAAGAAGCATGTCATTGGCATCAAGAACGTCAAATTCCTCAAGGATCACCTATGCGGAGCCTGTGAAGCTGGGAAGATGACCAAGGCCAAGCATCCAGCGAAGACTATCATGACCACCACTCGCCCATTTGAATTGTTTCACATGGATCTCTTTGGTCCTAATCATTATTCTGCTATTTCAAATGAAGCATCTCAATATGGCTTTGTTATTGTTGATGATTATTCTCGCTACACATGGGTACACCTTGTTACTTACAAACATGAAGTGCAGGAAGTCTTCAAACGATTTTCCTCGAGGGCTTCAACCAACTTTGGTGTGAAGATCAAGCACATCAGAAGTGACAATGGCACTGAGTTCAAGAATTCTGGTCTCGATGACTATCTTGATGAACTTGGTATTACTCATGAGTTATCTGCTCCTTATACTCCTCAGCAGAACGGCGTCGTGGAGCGCAAGAACAGGACTCTTGCTGAGATGGCTCGCACTATGCTTGATGAATACAAAACGCCTCGTCGTTTCTGGACTGAGGAAATTGATACTACATGCCACATCATCAACAGAGTATATCTTCACAAATTCTTCAAAAAGACTGCCTATGAACTCCTCACTGATAAGAAACCCAATGTAAGTTATTTCAAAGTCTTCGGTGCTAAATGTTGGATTAGAGATCCTCATCACAACTCAAAATTTGCACCGAAAGCACATGAAGGTTTTATGCTTGGTTACGAAAAGGACTCGCACACCTACAGAGTCTTCAACAACATTCTTCACAAAGTTGTTGAAACTGTAGATGTGCGGTTCGATGAAACTAATGGCTCGCAAAGAGAGCACCTACCTACTGTGATAGATGAACCGACACCTAAGGAAACTATCAAGTTCAAGGCTACTGAGGATGTCATTCCTACTGAAGAATCTACTTAAGAATTCATTCCAGAACATGAAGAACGTCGAGCTAATGCACCTGAAGGAAATGCTGAAGAAAATGGTGCTGAAGAAAACGCTGATCAAATTCTTCAACGGCAACCAGCTCATCCTTGCATTGCAAAAGAAGTGCAAGTTGAAAAGATCATCAATGACATCAAAGCGCCAGGTCCTCTCACACGCTCAAAAGCTTCACATTTGTCTAACTTTTGTGGGCACTATGCTTTTGTCTCTATTACAGAGCCACTAATGTAGATGAAGCATTTCTGGAGCCTGAGTGGATTCAGGCCATGCAAGAAGAATTACATCAGTTCGAGCTAAACAATGTCTGGGAACTAGTCAAACATCCAGATCCTCGCAAGCACAATATCATCGGCACAAAGTGGATCTACTGCAACAAGCAAGATGAAAATGACCTTGTGGTGAGGAATAAGGCACGGCTTGTAGCTCATGGCTACACACAGGTTGAAGGAATTGATTTCGATGAAACTTTTGCACCTGTTGCTAGACTTGAGGCTATTCGCATATTACTTGCTTATGCTAACCATCATGATATCACTTTATATCAAATGGATGTGAAAAGTGCATTCCTCAATGGTAAGCTTGAGGAAGAAGTATATGTTGCTGAACCCCAAGGTTTTGAAGATCCAAAGAATCCTAACAAAGTCTTCAGACTCAACAAGGCCCTCGATGGCCTCAAGCAGGCCCCACGGGCTTGGTATGATACTTTGAAGGAATTCCTGATGACGAAAGGCATCAAACCCGGTTCACTCGACCCTACCCTTTTCACTAAATCTTATGATGGTGAATTGTTTGTGTGCCAAAAAGATGTTGATGATATTATCTTTGGTCGTACTGACCAACGTTATAGTGATGAATTTGCCTATATGACGAGTGAAGAATATCAAATGTCTATGATGGGAGAGTTGAAATTCTTCTTAGGTCTTCAAATTCGTCAACATCGCAATGACATATTCATATCTCAGGAGAAATACCTCAAGGATGTAATGAGGAAATTCGGCATGCAAGATTGCAAAGGCGTCAAAATTCCTATGCCCACAAATGGCCATCTGTGCACTGATGAAAACGGTATTGTCTTTGATCATAAGGTATACCGCTCCATGATAGGTTCTTTATTGTACTTATGTGCATCTAGGCCAGATATAATGCTTAGTGTTTGCATGTGTGCCCGATTTCAAGCTACACCGAAGGAATCACACCATAAGGCTGTGAAGCATATTCTTCGATATCTAGCTCACACACCAACACTTGGATTATGGTACCTGAGGGAGTCCTAGATTAGGGGGTGTCCGGGTAGCCGGACTATACCTTCAGCCGGACGCCAGGACTATGAAGATACAAGATTCAAGACTTCGTCCCGTGTCCGGATGGGACTTTCCTTGGCGTGGAAGGCAAGCTTGGCGATGCGGATATTTAGATCTCCTACCATTGTAACCGACTTTGTGTAACCCTAACCCTCTCTGGTGTCTATATAAACCGGAGGGTTTTAGTCCATAGGCCAACTTCATCATACAACAATCATACCATAGGCTAGCTTCTAGGGTTTAGCCTCCTTGATCTCGTGGTAGATCTACTCTTGTACTACCCATATCATCAATATTAATCAAGAAGGACGTAGGGTTTTACCTCCATCAAGAGGGCCTGAACCTGGGTAAAACATCGTGTTCCTTGCCTCCTGTTACCATCCGGCCTAGACGCACAGTTCGGGACCCCCTACCCGAGATCCGCTGGTTTTGACACCGACATTGGTGCTTTCATTGAGAGTTCCTCTATGCCGTCGCAATCAGGAAGGATGCCTCTTCCCGTCTTTAAAGATGGCACCATTACTAAGGGAGCCTTGGCTGTCGGCCAAACTCTCCGGCTAGGCGGTTTTCTCATGACCGCCTGTTCGGCCGTTGCGCCGACAGTGACCTCTCGGGTCATCAAAAGCAATCTTCACGTCAGCTCGGAACTCGTCGAGCAGTTAGATCCAATGGAGCTCTCTTCCGTAAACGAGCTCTTGGATCGCATCGCCGCCTTGGGGGTCACTACGGATTATGACCAGGTTAGGCTTAAACCCGATCTAAGAGAAATTAATTCTCCCCAAGTCACCCATCACGCTGCCGTGGTAGAGGCATAGTGCGGCGACTCTTCATCTATTTTAAGGACTAGCTACGTCCGGACTCTCGATCCCTCCAAGCCGGATACCCGCGGAGGGGAGGATGTAACTCAAGACCTGAACTTAGAATCAGGCAACGGGCTAGATTCACTGGACAACATCCAAGAATCCAAACTTCAGAGTTTGGAAACTCCTTGGCCTCCGAGTCTTAGATTGGGTGAAGTTCCGGACTTAATTCCACCGACCCACCCGAACATAAGCGATCTATCCCAAATCAGGCAAAAGCCTGAAGAAACAGTACATCATTACTGGGCCAGGTTCCTCCTGGTTATGAACAGGATAAAGGACTGCCGCGAGGAAGACGCAATCTCAATCTTTTGCAATAATTGCACGGACAAGGGAATCCTCAATGCCACAGGTCATCGTGATCTTACACGCTTCGCTGACTTGGCGTCCATAGTACAAAAGTACTGTGCGATGGAAAGTGCCCGGAAAACCAAAACTAAATTTTGGGACAATCCGACCCTGAATAGAAACCTCGTCCGAAATAAAAGGGTGCATCATCATCAGACACCCGGGTTAAAAACCAAAAAACCAAAACCCTCTACAGGCCATGAAACCGTACTGGAGGGATGGCTTAATGGACCCTGTAAAATTCATAGTACAGAGGACGCCACACCAACTCATAGCCTCAGAGCATGTTAGATACTCCGGCAGGTGGCCAAAAGGGGCGAAGATCTCCTAATTCTGGAGGCCGCAGAAAGCCACCTCACGGACTTCAGTACAGCTTAACAGTCTTCGAGACTTTCGCATCAAATAATATGCGAAAAAGAAAACTCCGCAGCCTCGCCGAAGTCTATCAAGTAGCAACAATAAACCCATGGAGCCATCCTCAAAATGTCAGCTCGGTTTGAGGGGCTCGAATTTCACCATATAGTCCGAGAAAACAATCAGGCGGCAGACGTCCTGGCACGCATCGGCACAAAACACGATGCGATCCCCCCCAACATCTTCCTGGAAAGGCTGTTCAAGCCATCCGTAGTATGGGAAGGGGAACATGGCAATATTAGCCCGGACCCAACCGCAATGTCCGACGCCGAACAATCTGATATAATCGGAGGCTCTGCCAATGAAATCACAACCTCAGCCCACGTACTAATGGCCGTTATCGCCCTGTGGACAGAGCCATTCCTAGCCTACCTTACTAGGCAGGAACTCCCAGAGGACCAAAACAAGGCACGCTGTATAGTGCGGCGATCTAAAGCCTATAAAGTCCATGAGGGAGAACTTTATAAGAAAAGCACTACCGGAGTCCTTCAAAGGGGCATCTCCGAAGAGGTAGGGCGGAACCTACTGGCTGAAATTCATGCCAGACTCGGTGGCCATCACGCCGCAGCCCGGTCCCTTGTAAGCAAGGCTTTCCGTACAGGCTTTTATTGGCCGACGGCCCGGGCGGACGCTCAGGACTTGGTCCAATGATGCGCCGGTTGCCAGGTTTTTGCAAACCAAAGCCATATGCCACCCACCGCCCTCCAAACTATCCCCATCACTTGGCCTTTCGTGGTCTGGGGGCTTGACATGGTGGGACCCCTTAAAGGCGGAACCCACAAGAAAAAATACTTACTGGTCATGGTGGATAAGTTCACAAAATGGATAGAAGCCAAGCCTGTTAAGACGGCCAAATCCGGACCTGTGATAGACTTTAATCCGGGGTCGTACACCGTTATGGCGCCCCCCACAGCATCATCACCGATAACGGCACGAACTTTACGGCCGATGAGGTAAAACTCTGGTGCAAAAACATGGGCATCAAGCTCGATTATGCTTCCGTCTATCACCCACAAACTAATGGTCAGGTCGAACGTGCAAATGGTCTCATCATGAGCGGCATCAAACCCAGATTACTGCGGTCCCTCAAGGAATCTAACACGCACTGGGTAGAGGAGCTCGACTCCGTACTCTGGGGGCTGCGGACCACGCCGAATCGCACCACCGGATACACACCATTTTTTATGGTGTACAGTGCAGAGGCAGTCTTGCCCTGCGACATAATTCATGACTCACCTTGAGTGCGCATGTACGAAGAAAGGGAAGCCGAGCTCGATCAGCAGGACAGTTTGGACGCCTTAGAGGAGGAGCGCAACGTGGCAAAAGCCCGTTCCGCATTCTATCAACAGCAGGCTCGAAGATATCAAAGCAGAGAAGTGTGGGCCAAAAACTACAACGTTGGCGAATTAGTTCTACGCCTGCCGGACAAGAAAAAGGACAAGCTGAAGCCCAAGTGGGAAGGTCCCTTCATAATCGACCAAGTCCTGACTGGTGGAGCATACCGCCTGCGAGATGCGTCGGATAACCGACTCGAGCCGAACCCATGGAACGCAGCCCGTCTCCGAAGATTCTATGCCTAGCGCCGGACTCTGTGTTTGTCTCCTTCCTCTGTCCATTTTTTACATTTTTTGTCTTACATTTCCCTCCTTCCCCCCTTTTCTTTTATAGCCCTTAAAGGCTCCTCAAGTGACGTGCTACTCGCTCCTCCTTAAACCTGGGGGCTTCTTTAATAGAAGCTTATTTATACGGGCTTCATGCCCACCACATGTGTCAAACTTCCGCATGTACCTTTTCTTCACCATTATATGCATCGATATGACTTAAGTTTTGGCCAAGCTGGGTTGCCTGGCTCCTGTTCTTACCCCTACGTTCCCGATTGTTCGGCTAGGTGGTAAAGGGAGCACCTCTGCGATTGTTACTGCCGGATCAGCCGGATGTGTACCTCAGACTGGGTGAAGCCGAAAGCTAGCGTTCTTAAGGAAATATTCGGTCCATGAACTAAAAGATGACCTTTTTTACTTATTTATATATATGCCCCCAGATGATTTTCCTGCGTTTGTAGTCCGGACATGCACTTTAGGGCATGCCTCCCAGAGAAAGGAACCCCTAACGGAACTATTCTCTCTGGAAGATGTTTCTTACTAACCATGTAATATAACATAACTAGTTGGGCACTTGTCTGATAAAGCACTAATGACCCCTACGCCTAGTCTCCATGCATACCCTGGTTCTTACATAACCGGTAGGGTATTCGGACACACTCCGGACCGTCAGGTCCTGAGGTTGAAGCGAAAAGGTCAGCAACGACAAACGATCTACAATCCGGCTTGAAGGCATTACACATGTCAATTAAAAATTTACATAGTCACTCTGACTGATTGTATTCCTCTTCAATACCATCTAACAGGTTGTCTAACTTATAGTCCTGCTGGGAATACTTGGCGGCCAATTCTACTTGGCCGTACACTAAGCTTACAGGGATCTCCTTCCCGTCAGGCCCCACAGGTCCGACCTCGGCCATGTGGTTTGGGTCAGACTTCATGTACCGCGTCTTCACCATGGCCCAGGCCTCCCTAGCGCCTTGTCGGCAGGCCGATATCTTCCACAACCGGAAGCGCCGCCGAGCTCCCTTAAGCTTCTCCGAAAGCTCTCCATGGCCCTCGGGCATGGAGTGGGAAGGTCATAAGGCTTGGGCAACGCCTCGCATCGCCTGCCGAACTCGCTCGTGTAGTTGCGAGAGCTCGGGAAGAAGGTCACCTGTAGAACCGGGCATCTCCTCTACGGGACGACCCGTTAGCATACCTACAGACATTACTCTGTTAGTCGACTTCCTCGCCGAACTCTTTTCTTTCAAAGATTCGCTTAAGCACTTACTAAATATGCCGCGTCGAAGCCGCTGATTCTCCTTAGTAGAGTCCGACAGCTGGCCACGAACATCTTTAAATTCAACGTCCAGCTTGGTGTTGGCATCCTGAAGATCATTCTTCTCCCGCCTCACCCTTGTCAACATACTCTCACCGGCCTTTAGCCAGCACAAGAGTTGTTGCCTCTCTGGATCTAGTCCGGCGCCATCTGCAATATGATTTGTCAGATTTACACCCACGCCGCACTTCGCAAGATACTAATCTTTCGAAGTGTATCTTACCAGAGGGGGTCTCTTTGGGCTCCCCTGCCGCGGCTAGTGCGGCCTCCAGTTGGGCTCTGCACTCTTCCAGCTCCCGGGACAGTACGGTATTCTTCTATGTAAGAACCTGCATAACAAATGATCCTTAAATCAGTTACCCTAACTGTTTCAAGTCTCGGGGGCTACTGGTATATATATATATATATATATATATATATACCAAAATTTTCTTACCCGTATGTCTTTTACATATTGCTCCGTGGCTCTGGCTAAACCATTTTGAGTGGCACGGAGATACGCATCTCCCGAATTGAAGGCATCTAATGCCTCTTGGGAGAAACAAGCGTCGCGAAGAACTGTCCGGCGATGCATGTGGTTCATGCCACTCTCCACCTCGGAATTGGTGGCAGACAGCCTGTCCGCATCCTTTGCCAGAGGAGCGTCCGGTGCGCGCCTTGTGTTCGCTTCCGCTTCCGGGCCAGGCGCTGGAGCCTGGCTGGTGGAGGCGCGATTGGCAACCTCTCCGGATGTAGTCCGGCGAGGTCTCTTCGTCCTGAAGACAGCTCGAACGTTAATATGTCCTGAAGGAATAACACCAGGGAAAAAGAAGGTGCGCTATACCTTTGCGCCGGTGTCTCAGTCCGGACTACATTCCTTTTTACCCCACGGGGCCCTGCGGCCCCTCGTTGGCTAGCCGCCGCAGGTTCGGCCTCCCGCCTCGGAAACCTCCCCTGCAAAACACGGTCGTTGTCAAAAAAACTGAAATGCGTGAGAATGGATTCCTTCTCAAGGGGATGAGACTCCGCTCTCTGTTACCTGGGAGGCCGGGATTAACCCTGGGTAATCAGCCGTAATGGCCACCAAACTATTGTCCTTGCTTAGCTGATAAAACACCCCGTCAATCAGCTCCACCGATATGTCCGGATCCTCTTCGGAGTCTGGATCGAGGGACCGTTCTGGATCCTCGGGCTGTGGGGGACGGCTGTTTATATCCTTTACTTCCTGACGCAGTTCCTGCGTTGACATCGGAAGACCACATATTTAATCATGGGAATATAAAACGGATGCGCAAGCACAATTGTCCAATTACCCAACTCGGAGGGTTGTACATAGAAAATCCGCCTTGTGGGTTGACGCGGAGGAATTCCTCCTCTTCTCCCTTGTACAAAGAAGATAAGATCTTTACTAGAGCGGCAGCTGAGGCTGGCCCCTTACGACTGTAATGGGTGGCGTCATCCTCCCCGTTAAAATCCCACATGGGGTGGCCTCTATATTGAAGCGGCTGCACCCCCCGCATAATGCATGCGGCCACGACCTCAATCACGGTTAGTCCGGAATGAGCCAATAGTCTTATCCGACCCATCAGGTGAAGGACGTCCCTGTCGCCTTCTCTCTGAGAGCTCCACGGATGCCAGCTTAGGCGTTTCTTTAAGGAAGCACTGTTGAATTCGGGGAGACCGACCCGGATAGGATCCGGTAGCGGGACATCATCTATATAAAACCATTCCGAAGGCCAGTCCTCGAATGCCTTCTTTGGGGTTCCGGATAGATATCCGGTCCCGGCGATACGCCACACTTCGGCTCCGCCCACTTGATATATAGACCCCTCTTGAGAGCGAGGCACCAGGCAGAATAACCTCTTCCACAACGCGAAATGAGCCTCAACACCCAAGAATAGCTTGCAAAGGGCGACGAAGCCCGCGATATGCAATATAGAGGCGGGCGTGAGATTGTGGAGCTGGAGGCTGTAGAACTCCAGAAGCCCACGGAGAAATGGATGAATTGGAAATCCAAGTCCTCTTACTAGATAAGGGACAAGGCACACCCGCTCTCCTTTGGAGGGATTGGGGGTGCTCTCCGCTTGCTCTCCGCCATTATAGGTGGCGAGTCCGGCTCGGACCAGGACCATATAGGCCTGAGGGAGAAATCCTTTGGCCTGAAGCGATACTAGCTTGCTGTACGGGATGGAGCACCTCTCCCAGTCTCCAGGTTTAGGACTAGAAGGGCGAGAGGAGGAGCTGCGACAGCTGGCCATGTTGGAATGGACCTTTGCTGGAGGCGCTCTGATGATTACTCGCGGAGAGGAGAAGGTGTGGTTTGGATCTGAATCCCCATCCCATTAAATAGGCGGCTCGTTTATGCGGCTAGGGGTGTGAATGTGAAAACACCCCGACTTTTCGCATTAGTTTAACACGTGGAAGACGGCCATTATTGGGCCTAGAAGCCAATGTGCGCTACATTACGAAAATCGGACATTATTCAGCAGGTACACGGAATTTGGAGAAGAACCCGCCTTGCAATGCCGAAGACAATCTGCGCGCCGGACTCGTCGTCATTGAAGCCTGGTTCGGGGGCTACTGAGGGAGTCCTGGATTAGGGGGTGTCCGGGTAGCCGGACTATACCTTCAGCCGGACTCTAGGACTATGAAGATACAAGATTGAAGACTTCGTCCCGTGTCCGGATGGGACTTTCCTTGGCGTGGAAGGCAAGCTTGGCGATGCGGATATTTAGATCTCCTACCATTGTAACCGACTTTGTGTAACCCTAACCCTCTCCGGTGTCTATATAAACCGGAGGGTTTTGGTCCGTAGCCCAACTTCATCATACAACAATCATACCATAGGCTAGCTTCTAGGGTTTAGCCTCCTTGATCTCGTGGTAGATCTACTCTTGTACTACCCATATCATCAATATTAATCAAGCAGGACGTAGGGTTTTACCTCCATCAAGAGGGCCCGAACCTGGGTAAAACATCATGTTCCTTGCCTCCTGTTACCATCTGGCCTAGACGCACAGTTCGGGACCCCCTACCCGAGATCCGCCGGTTTTGACACCGACAGTACCCCAAGGGCTCGGCTTTTGATCTCATTGGATATTCTGACTCTGAATATGCTGGTGATCGTGTGGACCGCAAGTCAACATCTAGTACATGTCATTTCCTCAGACGATCTTTAGTCTATTGGTCCTCGAAGAAACAGAACTGCATATCACTATCTACTGCTAAAGCTGAGTACATTGCCGCTGGTTCTTGCTGTGCTCAATTGCTATGGATGAAGCAAACTCTCAAGGACTACGACATCAACATGAAGAATGTGCCTCTCTTCTGTGACAATGAGAGTGCCATCAAGATTGCTCACAACCCAGTTCAGCACTCGAAGACAAAGCACATTCAGATTCGTCATCATTTTCTTCGTGATCATGTGTTGAAGGGCGACATTTCTATTGAGCATGTGAAGACAGAAGAATAGCTAGCCGATATCTTCACAAAGCCCTTGGATGAGAAGAGATTTAGCAAGTTGCGGTGTGAGCTAAATATCCTAGAATCTTCGAATGTTCTTTGAAAAGGACACTCATCCAAACACTTATGCAAAATTGATGACTTAGATGTGCAACACATGAAGAAATGTTTTTCTTCAATCAATGAAGAATAACACTCTTCGTGTGAAGAAATTAATGAAGAATTTGATTCTCAGAACCCTACGATAATTGTACGCGGTGCATGAAATCATCATTCTTATACGGTGGGTCATGCCACCACCAGAAGTTGAAATTCCTCAAATTATTCATATTCTTCAACTTTGCATAGTCTTCACTGGTTCCGTCGTTTTTCTTCATTGGCTATATATATAAATATATATATATATATGAGTTTATGTCCTCTACAACATTCACTTATTGCTATTTCTTCAAGTTGGTTTTCTTCTAAGTGAATGTGATCGGACCCTTCCCCTCTATGCTATACTCAACCCAATCTGTTCACAAATTCTTCATGTGCGTTCTATTTGAAACTCGTTGAATATCTTCACTGTGTCCTTGTCAGCTGAAGAAATTGCGAACGGAACTTTAAAACCTATCTTATCGAAATTTTCGGCTTTGCCGCTCAAACCGTTCCGCATCCCACGATATACTTATCCACTCACCCACGATCTAACACGATCTCCACCTCTCACTACGTGGGTGACACATGTCATGCGAATGAGAAGGGTCAGGGGCATGTTCGTCCAATTTTTTCGGGCGAGCAGTTTTTCACCGTGACTATAAATACCCCCTCCTTCCCTTCCTCACTTCTTTTACTCCGCTCGATCTCTCTCCAGCTCGAGCTTCTCAAACCCTAGCGCCGCCGCTACTTCATTGCTGCCAGTGAGGAAGAGCTTCACTGCCTCGACCTCGTCGCCGACGTACTCGCGCCGACCGCGGAAATCTTCACTCCGCCGCCGCCATAGCCGTCTTCCTCCGCCAAGTTAGGGCGTGGAAGATCTGCACAGACGAACTTCACATCTCCTCACTCCAGTTCGTCGTGTTCTTCGTCCAGGGTAATTAAAAGTTACTTTTACTACCCTTGTTGATTTGAATGATTATCTTCAAAATCTTCAAAGGTGTTTTTCTTCATAGTTTCACACACTAAACACCTCACAAGTCATCTGTTCTTGATTCATTTCTCTAAGCATCATTTTTCTTCAAGATTCCTCAATTGTGTGGATCTTCGATCTATACAACTCTGGAACCTAAGACAAAGAACGCTTAGTGAAATTCTTCAAGACTCATCTGGTCAAATTCCTCAAACTTGTTCTTTTGAAAAATCCTCTGAGAACGCATATGACCTCTCCAAATTCCTCGCAACTATACTCTGTTCATAGGTACACATGTCAGCTGCTGAATCACTAGGTTCTCATCAACTTAACTCATTTGCAGCGTTCCTCGAAGAAAAGTTGCATACTTCTTCAGAGAATTCAATTGTTCAATTTCCTCAACTGAAGAAAATGGCTGACGGTAAGAAGCCACAGAAGGAAGGAAAGAGGCCTGAGGTAAATACAGCATTTGAGATCCCTGATGAAATATATGCTGGGTACTGCACACCTACTAAGGAAACCAAGAATGAGCGCAAAGTGCGCATTCAGAAGATAGAGAGGAGATGGGCAAGAGAGTGGATGGAACACAGATATGTCACTCCTAAGTACATGAAGAAATTCACACTCAATCCTCCATGCCCAAGACTTCCATTGGCACCTGGCCAAACCGCTGATCCCACCAGCCTCAAGCATGGTGAGGACTATCCTGATGAATGGGCCAAGCGCCAAGCCAAGTTGGCTAAGCAAGCTAGAGAAGCAGTGAGGAAATTCAATGAAGACTCTGCTGTTGCTGCCTCTGCTGAGGCCTCTGCTGTCAAGCCAAAGAAGGCTATGTCAAAGAAGCCTGCGCGCAAGCCAAGTGCTTCAGCAACAATGCCCTCAAGGCCAAGTTCCTCAGCAATGCCCTCACGGCCAGAATCCTCAAAGCCCTCACGGCCAATTCCTCATGCTGCTCCTGTTCCTCCAAAGTCCTCAGCTCCTCTGCTAAAGCCCTCAGCTGTTCCTACTAAATCCTCAGCACCTGTGCATCTCGCCTCGTGCCAAAGGACTGCAGGCATCTCCATTGCCTTAGGTGTCTCAGCTAGTTCCTCAGCTGCACAAAGTTCCTCAGCTGGCCCCTCACTACTGAAGACAAAGGCCACTGCTGGATGAGGTCCTCGCCCAAGTCCTCAAAAGAAACAAGTCGCTTTCCAAGTACCGTCTGAAGAAGACGAAGCTGATGATGATGAACTTGCAGAAATCATCAGAGACAGGCAAGTCAGGGCCGCTAGAGCCAAAGGATCAGAGGTGCCACTGCTTTTGGATCCCAAGTTGATCCTTGACTACATTGATGTCTGGCACAAGGACCCCAACACTCCCTTGCCTGACTTCAAGCTGACTCTTGGCCAGAGTCACATGCTGACCCACTTCATTCAAGAAGAAAAGTGGAAATTTGAGAAGGCCAGGCAGATCAAGAAAGCGGAGTACAAGAAAGAGCGCTATCTGAAGAAAAACATTGTCTCTATGACAACTGAAGAATTTGTCACTATTCAGACTAAGATTAAGAAACTCAGTGATGACTTTGATGCATATCACGCTGATTGGCTTGGAGCCAAGGTTCCTTTTGTGAAACTTGCGGATAACTTCACTTACAATGTTGCAGCCCCAACGCAATAGGAAATTCCTCAGGCTGAAGCATCTGCTCAGCCTACTGAAGAAAATGCCAACACCGCTGATGACAATCAGGCTGCTGAAGAAAATGTGAGTTCCAGGGCTGATGACTGCATTCCAGCCACTGAAGAAATTGCCAGGGCACCCACTAGTGGTCTGCCTGAAGAAACTGAAGAACTCAGGGCAACCGCATCAGTTGTGCCTGAAGAAAATCAACCAGATTCCTCAGCTGCTCCTGCAGCAACTTCAACTCCAATCTGTCCATCTGCATCGGATGTGAAGAAGACCAAGGCTGCAAAGCGTGCTGCAGTCAAGAAAAGGAAAGCATCAGGTGCTTCAGATTCTTCAGCTCCAAAGAAAATGAAGCCTATGACAAGTTCATTTGCAAATCCAATTGATGTTGTTCCCATCTCAACCAGGCCATCAAAGGACCTTGTTCCTTTTGATGAAGAATATGTGATCCCCATCGGATCTGATGAAGAAACTCCTTCTGCTACTTCGTCTGAACCATTGGATGAAGAAATTGAAGTGGATGCGATCCCTTCAACACCTATCATCTCCTCTCCTATGCCTCAGTTCACAGCTGAAGAGGCTGGCGTTGAAGAAATGGAAGATGAAGATGTGGACATTGGGTGCTCCACACCCGTAATCAGTGATGAATTCTGGGAAAGTCAGCATCCAAACTCACCAATGTTCACCCCTCTACAGCAAATTCCTCAGTCCCCCACACAAACTGTACATATGGGCTCTGAAGAAACTCGTCCCACTGCATATGTCCATGAGGAAATTCCAGCCACTAGTGCTGAAGAAACTGCTGCTGCTGAACAACCAACGACACAGACTTTCACTGAGGAGGAACCAGAAATTCCTCAGCCTGAAGAACCTGCGATTGAGATTCCTGAGGTCGTGATGCAACTCACTGACACTCCTCTGCCAAATCCAAAGGACCCATTCTCACGCAAGCAAAAGTTCAAGGCTGATGATTTCTTCAGCGAGCACGTATTCTTCGAAGATTACAACCCATATAACTCTACTCGCATTAGGAAGAGGCGTTTCTGGACTGCTAGTCAAGCCAATTTCTATTCCTCAGTGCTGTTCAACAAGGAGAAGATCTTCTACCATGAGCATATTCCTCACGAGGATATGGAATCTCTGCCGTGCTTCGCACCAGTCCTCAGTGTTCTTCACAACGCTGGACTGCTAAACTTTTTCTCTGACATCTGCGATTGGAATGAAGAACTGATTCTTCAATTCTATGCCACACTGCACATCACTGGAGATGCTGAAGATGTGAATTCCTGGGTGTTGGACTGGATGTCTGAAAACACTCACTACACTACACCAGCCTCTGAATTGCTTCGTGCTCTACCACTTAGTCCTCCCCTTGAAGAAGCTCGCTGCATCTACAGTGAACCTGAGCTCACACATCATTACATGCAAGTGCTGATGAAACCTTTGAAGCCAGGTCAGGCACCAAGAACTAAATTCCTCATGAAGGAATTGTTGTACGTGCCTAGAACTGTCTGTCGTATTCTTACGAGGACAATCAGTCCTATCAAAGGCCACGACTCATCTGATGAGGAAATTGTTGGCATCATGAAGAATCTGGTATTCAACATCATTCATGGCATTCCTGTCAATTATCACGATTTCTTCATGAGGACTATGGCCAATGTTGCACTATCTCCGTTTGAGCTGAAGCCTTATGCACCTTGGATTATGAGATTCCTCAGGACAAGGTCTTCACTCAACTACAAAGCTGATTTCCAGAATCACCTCAGCTACTTGCCCCCAATTGAAGTCCTCAAGCAGACATATTCCTCAGTTGATGGAAAGGGCAAGGCACCAGCTGTAATAGATGAAGGCATTCGTCCATTGGATGGTCAGTTTCGCAAAGCTGCATCTTATTCCACCAATGATGAATCTGCCACACATGACTCAGTCAATGCACCCAAGTCCACTCCTCAAGCCACTGCTCCGCGCGTGATGACTGACCGTGAACTTCTGCTTAGTCTTCACCAGAAGGTGGATCGAAATCACAAATGGGTTAAGTGTCAGTTTGGTTCACTTCTTCACAACATGACTGCCACACACAATGCAGTGAAGAAAAACCACTACTACCTCCATCAAGTCTTCGGTCACACCTGGGCAATCTTGTCACATCTGTATGGTGAAGAAGATCTGAAGAAGATGGGTCTCAAAGAAGATTTTGACTGGTCTACACCTCCATCGAAGAAATTCAAGAAGGTCAAGGTTCCTTCTCTAGTGGCCAGCTCATATTCTTCATTGCGCGACACTGATGAAAATGAAGACTTGGGCGACACTGCGGTAGGCCCTACTACAACAAATGACCCCAACAACGTTGGCGCTCCTTCATCAACTTGATATTCTTCAGGGGCGTTAGTCCTCATATTCGTTCTTTTGGTCATTTGATGACAAAGGGGGAGAATTTTGAGTTTGTCTTCAAGCAGGTCTTTCTATATGGGCGTTTTTTGTTAAGTTACAACTCTCCTTCTTCTGTGACTTTATTGGATCGAGTTGTAAACTTAAACCCGATGGTGCTCTGATACTCTTGATACATTTTTTTGCATTCTTATTCCTCGTTAATATTATTGCACGCATGCTGAATTACGTCAGTCACCATATTTCATCATTCATTTCAAATTCTTCACTATTATATATCAAATGCGTGTATGAATTACAAGATATAGGGGGAGATCTCCATGATTCAACTCTTCAAGTGTGCATTGCTTCAAAAGCAAATTCCTCACTATGCACATCTTCAGGGGGAGTTCTTCTATATCTTGCAATCAAATTCCTCAATATTAGTAGTTACACTTCATATGTTTATCCCCGTTGAAAACTTAACCTATATTGTCATCAATCACCAAAAAGGGGGAGATTGTAAGTGCATCTAGTGCCCCTTACTGATTTTGGTGTATTGAAGACTTATAGGTTAAGGGACTAATGTGTTTATGAGTGTACACACGTCTATAAGTCTATGACGAGTTTGATATTTACAGAGAAAGTCGACCCCTAAAAATGAAGTTCTTTGTCTGAAGACTTTGGTATTCTGAAGACTTTCTGAAGACTTTGAAAGTGAAGAAAATGGTGTGACCGTGAAGACTTGGTATTCATTCGAGGAACATGAAGCGTGAAGACTTTTGTTTTCGTAGTTTCATTTTCTCTTTCTTGAGTCATAGGAAACACCGTACTGTTAAATGGGGTCAAGGAAAATACTAAGGAAAAATTTCCATGTGATGCTCAACTCAAAATCCTACACCTACCAATCCCTTCGAGTGAAGCCATTGGAAATCTCATACAGTTCAGTCAATTTCTTCAGTGACAGAGACGAAGTTCTTCTGGTCTCTGAGGAATTTGTTCTGACTAAGGAGTTAGGAATTTGCCAGTGCGGATTTCCTACACAGTGAGGAACATGACAGCCGTGAGGATTTTCCTACTCAAAATTCCGACCGTTGCTGTGCTATGTGCCAGCTGTCCCAAAATATCTATCTACCTAACGGTCATATCATTGAAGGGCATTTATGTCTTATCATGTCGGGCTGCTCCCTAGGCTATAAATAGCCGCCCCCTACAACCACTAGCTGGTTGGCTGCACCGGGATAAACTGACACTTGTCATTTGAGAGCAACCCATCCTCCAAGGACTTTGAGCGAAAATCATCAAGTAAGGAAAAACCAAAAACCCAAAACCCAAACAACTACAAACCCCAAGTGATTGAGCATCACTGAAGAGATTGATCCTGCGTGGATCTGACGCTTGTTACCTTTGAAGACTGTGCTTCTTCCAGACGGTTAGGGGTCATGGTCTAGAGCATCCAAGAGGAATTGTGGATCGCCGAGTGACCGAGTTTGTGAAGGCTTGGAAGTCGCCTGAAGACTTACCACGAGTGATTGGACGAGGTCTGTGTGACCTTAGTTCAAGGATAATACGGTGAGGACTGGGTGTCTTGAGCTGCGTGTTCAGGACTGGGTGTCCGGGACTGTGTGTCCTCGAGTTTAAATACTCAGCCGCTCCAACTAGACGTACAACTGAGACAGCAGTTGGAACTGGTCTACCAAATCATTGTCTTCACCAAGCTTACTGGTTCTATTCCCTCAACTCTTTCATTTCCTCATAACTGTGTTGTGTGTTTGTTCATATCTGTGTTTGAAGACTTTGACTGAAGACTTTCTCAATTTCCTTAGTTCAATTTCTTCAGTCTGTCTGTCTTCATCCTATGTTATCCTGTGATTACGCTTCCTGTACTCTGTGCCTGTCTTCATTTCATCATGATGACTATGCTTGTATTCTGTTATGTTTACTGTTGAGTACTTATTCCGCTGCTAGTAGTTCCTCGCTAAGGAATTTCCTCACTGGAAAATTCCTCAGTGAAGAATTTCATAAAAAATCACCTATTCACCCCCCCTCTAGTCGATATAACGCACTTTCAAGATTCATGCATATCATTATTTTCTTCCGAAGCAACGGTCATTCTTTCAATAAATTCTTCGACATAGACATTATGAGCATAGTTTTTATAGCAATATTTAAGTATGTCAAAATTTTCAGATTCGTAGAGAGTAATATCATACTTTTCAATCAAAGAAGCAACTTCATAAGCACCGTTAAAAGCAACAAATTCTTCAATTCGTTCCATATGTAGTAACTATAAACACCCTTTGCATAAGAAGATAAGATTTCAATATCATTAAACTCACATAGGTAGGGGAGGTGTTTTTAGGGTTCTTAGAGCAAAAATTAAAATCACAAATTTCATAAAGATTCCAAGCATAACACATCAATCTGTTTATTTGATTCCATAAGAGTCTGCCTTTTTCAGACAAACGGTGACGCACAAAATGAGCATGCTCATCTAAAGATTTCCCATCAACTAAGCTAGTTGGGGTTTCAGCACGAGCGCATAAGGATCGAAGATGATCTAAGTAGAACACTTTAAGTGGATCCATATCAATAGATTTTTAGCAAGCAAAGATGCATGCAAATAGAATGCACATGGAAACACAAACAAGGATACATACGGGAAGAAGGCAAACAAAAGAAGAGGCAAATAAAAAGGCAAGGGTGAAGTGGGGGAGAGGAAAACGAGATGCAAATGGCAAATAATGTAGTGTGGGAGATAATGGTTTTGTGATGGGTACTTGGTATGTTGACTTTTGCGTAGACCTCCCCGGCAACGGCGCCAGAAATCATTCTTGCTACCTCTTGAGCACTGCGTTGGTTTTCCCTTGAAGAGGAAATGGTGATGCAGCTGATACGTCTCCAACGTATCTAATTTTCCAAACACTTTTGCCCTTTTTTTGGACTCTAACTTGCATGATTTGAATGGAACTAACCCGGACTGACGCTATTTTCAACATAATTACCATGGTGTTATTTATGTGCATGAGCAAACATTCTCAGAATGACCTGAAACTTCACGGAGACACTTTTCAGAAAATAAGAAAAATAGTTGCCAAAGATGAAGGCCAGGGGGGGCAACACCTTGCCACGAGGGTGGGGGCGCGCCCTCTACCTCGTGGGCCCCCTGTTGCCTCTCCGACTCCAACTCCACCTCCATATATTGAGTTTCGGGGAGAAAATAATCAGAGAGAAGAAATCATTGCGTTTTACGATACGGAGCCGCCGCCAAGCCCTAAAACCTCTCGGGAGGGCTGATCTGGAGTCCGTTCGGGGCTCCGGAGAGGGGAATATGTCGCCATCGTCATCACCAACCATCCTCCATCACCAATGTCATGATGCTCACCGCCATGCGTGAGTAATTCCATCATAGGCTTCCTTAACAGTGATGGGTTGGATGGGATCTATCATGTAATCGAGTTAGTTTTGTTAGGGTTTGATCCCTAGTGTCCAGTATGTTCTGAGATTGATGTTGCTATGACTTTGCTATGCTTAATGCTTGTCACTAGGGCTCGAGTGCCATCATTTCAGACCTGAAGCTATTATGTTTTCATCGATATATGAGTGTTCTTGATCCTATCTTGCAAGTCCATAGTCACCTATTATGTGTTATGATCCGTTAACCCCGAAGTGACAATAATCGGGATACTTACCGGTGATGACCGTAGTTTGAGGAGTTCATGTATTCAATGTGTGTTAATGCTTTGTTCCGGTTCTCTATTAAAAGGAGGCCTTAATATCCCTTAGTTTCCATAAGGACCCCGCTGCCACGGGAGGGTAGGACAAAAGATGTTATGCAAGTTCTTTTCCATAAGCACGTATGACTATATTCGGAATACATGCCTACATTATATCAACAAACTGGAGCTAGTTCTGTGTCACCCTAGGTTATGACTGTTACATGATGAACCGCATCCAGCATAATTCTCCATCACTGATCCATTACCTACGAGCTTTTCATATATTGTTCTTCGCTTATTTACTTTTCCGTTGCTATTTCTATCATCACTACAAAGTACCAAAAACATTACTTTTACTACTGTTACCTTTTGCTACCGTTACCACTACTATCATATTACTTTGCTACTAAACACTTTGCTGCAGATATTAAGTTTCCAGGTGTGGTTGAATTGACAAATCAGCTGCTAATAATTGAGAATATTCTTTGGGTCCCCTTGTGTTGAATCAATAAATTTGGGTTGAATACTCTACCCTCGAAAACTGTTGCGACCCCCTATACTTGTGGGTTATCAAGACTATTTTCTAGCACCGTTGCCGGGGAGCATAGCTCTATTCTTTGAGTCACTTGGGATATATATCTGCTTATCATTATGAATAACTTGAGAGATCCAAAAACCAAGATCTATCCCTCAACTACGAGGGGAGGTAAGGAACTGCCATCTAGCTCTGTGCTTGATTCACCTTCTGTTTTGAGTAAGCTTGCGACACCTACACCTTCTTCTGCTATTTGTTCTGATATGTCGCATGTTATTGATGCTGCCACTTTTGCTATGCATGATACTTATGATGAAACTACCTCTATGCCTAATACTACTATGCCACTTAGTGCTTTTCTTGATGAACAACTTTCTAGGGCTAGAGAAATTGAAAATATTGAATCTGATGATACTGATGAAAGTGATGTTGAAGAACCACTTGCCATTCCTAAGGGTTATGTTTTTGATCAAGATGCTTCTTTAGCCATTTTAGCTTTCAGAAATAGAACTGAACTTAAAAAATTATTAGCTAAATGGAGTAAGAAATCTCTAAATGCTAGAATGAAACCTGACCCTGCTTTTGCTACTTCACCTATCTTTGTTACTGATAGGGATTATGAATTCTCTGTTGATCCTGATATAGTTACTTTGGTTGAATCTGATCCTTTTCATGGTAATGAATCTGAAACTGTTGTGGCACATCTTACTAAACTGAATGATATAGCCACCCTATTCACTAAAGATGAGAGAACTTGCTACTTTTATATCCTTAAAATATTTCCGTTCTCATTAAAGGGTGATGCTAAGATATGGTTTAATTCTCTTGATCCTGGTTGTGTGCGTAGTCCCCAGGATATGATTTATTACTTCTCTGCTAAATATTTCCCTGCTCATAAGAAACAAGCTGCTTTAAGGGATATATATAATTTTGTGCAAATTGAAGAAGAGAGTCTCCCACAAGCTTTGGGGAGGCTTCTCCAATTACTTAATGTTTTGCCTGATCATCCTCTTAAGAAAAATGAAATACTTGATATCTTTTATAATGGACTAACCGATGCCTCCAGAGATTACCTAGATAGTTGTGTTGGTTCTATTTTCAGGGAAAGAACACCGGATGAAGCTAAAATTCTATTCAATAATGTGTTGACAAATCAAAATAATTGGACACTTCCGGAGACAATTCCTAAGCCTATTCCTAAACCAACTCCGAAGAAGAGGGGTATTCTATTTCTCAGTCCTGAAGATATGCAAGAGGCAAAGAAATCTATGAAAGAAAAGGGTATTAAAGCTGAAGATGTTAAGAATTTACCTCCTATTAAAGAAATACATGGTCTTAATTTACCGCATGTTGGAGAAACATATAATCTTAATCCATTACCTATTGAAGAAACTCATGGTCTTGATAACCCAACACAGGTAGTAAAGGTAAATTCTCTCTATAGATATGATAAAGCTGTAATCCCATTTACTAAGTTTTCTAGCCCATGCTTAGATGAGTTTGATAAATTTATGGCTAAGCAAGAAGACTTTAATGCTTATTTTGGTAGACAATTAAAATACAATTCAAATATGCTTGGACAGTCGGGTGATTATATTGCTAATGTCAAAGGTGAACTAAAACTTATTAGTAAACATGCTTCTATGGTTACTACTCAAGTAGAACATGTACTTAAAGCTCAAAATGATTTGCTCAATGAATTGAATAGTAAAAATAATGATAATGTTGTTAGAGTGGCTACTAGAACTGGTAGAATGACTCAGGAACCTTTTTATCCTGAAGGCCATCCTAAGAGAATTGAACAAGATTCTCAGAGAAATAATTTAGATGCACCTAGTTCTTCTAAAAAGAAGAAAAATAAAAATGATAGGACTTTGCATGCTTCTAGTGATCCTATTGTTGAAACACCTGAGAATCCAAATGATATTTCTATTTCTGATGCTGAAACTCAATCTGGTAATGAACCTGAAACTAGTGATAATGCTAATAATAATGTTCATAATGATGCTCAACCTAGTAATGATAATGATATAGAAATTGAACCTGCCGTTGATCTTGATAACCCACAATCAAAGAATCAATGTTATGATAAGAAATACTTTGTTGCTAGGAAACATGGTAAAGAAAGAGAACCATGGGTTCAGAAACCCATGCCCTTTCCTCCCAAACCATCCAAGAAAAAGGATGATGAGGATTTTGAGCGCTTTGCTGAAATGATTAGACCTATCTTTTTGCGTATGCGATTAACTGATATGCTTAAAACCAATCCTTATGCTAAGTACATGAAAGATATTATTACAAATAAAGAAAGATACCGGAAGCTAAAATTTCCACCATGCTTGCTAATTATACTTTTAAGGGTGGAATACGAGAGAAACTTGGAGATTCAGGAGTACCCACTATACCATGCTCCATTCAAAGAAACTATGTTAAAACTGCTTTATGTGATCTTGGAGCCGGTGTTAGTGTTATGCCTCTCTCTTTATATCATAGACTTGATTTGAACAAGTTGACACCTACTGAAATATCTTTGCAAATGACTGATAAATCAACTGCTATACATGTCGGTATTTGTGAGGATGTGCCTGTTGTAGTTGCAAATGTTACTATTTTAACGGACTTTGTTATTCTTGATATTCCCGAGGACGATAGTATGTCTATTATTCTTGGAAGACCCTTTTTGAATACTGCAGGGGCTGTTATTCATTTCACTAAAGGCAATGTCACTTTTCATGCTAATGGTAATGAGCACACGGTACACTTTCCGAGGAAACAACCTCAAGTTCATAGTATCAACTCTATTGGAAAAATTTCATCGATTATATTTGGAGGTTTTGAATTTCCTCTTCCTACTGTCAAGAAGAAATATGATATTCTTATTATTGGGGATGTGCATATCCCCGTTGAGGTAACATAGTGTTATTCAGAATTTCTCCCGTTCCATGTTATTCGGAATGAGTTCGTTAACAAGACTTGATCAACCTTGTTAGTGGATTCCTTTTGATGATCATGAGATGGATGAAACTAGAAGGCACAACTTTTTGTACCCCACTTTCACTTTCTGTTATTTATATTAAATAAAATAAAAATAAGTATTTGTGTGTATGTTATCTGATTATCCATGCAATATAAAAATACCTCGAAAATAAAAGTTCTCCAAATGCCCTGAAAATTAAATATGATTTTTCTAGAATATTTGAGGATTTATGGAATTGAGAACACACCAGGGGGCCAACCACCTGCCCACGAGGGTGGAGGGCGTGCCTACCCCTCTAGGGTGCGCCCCTACCTCGTGGGCCCATGGTGGCCCTCCTCCACTTATTCCTGCACCCACACACTTCATCTTCCTCCACCAAACACGAATAACCAGCTCAAACCCGAGTCCAAGCTCATTTTGCTGCCATTTTCGATCTCCTTGCTTAAAGCACCTCTCACAAAACTGCTTGGGGAGATTGTTCCTTGGTATGTGACTCCTCCATTGGTCCAATTAGTTTTTGTTCTAGAGCTTTATTCATTGCAAATTTTTGCTGCTTAGGTGACCCTGTTCTTGATCTTGCATGTCAAATTTATATGGTCAAAAGTAGTTTTGATGCATGATATAGGCCCTAGGCACTTGTAGGAGTAGTTACTATCAATATTATTGAGTTTGGTGTACTTTTATTTTGAAGTTACTAAAAATTTTCAGAATTTTTCAGAGAAAGAAAAATTCTGAGGAAAATGTTCCAAGGTGGTTCTTCAAGGAAGCAAGGACCCAGGCTTGCAATGTGTGATGCTCATGAAGAGCCACCAAGAGACGCTCCAGTGCGTCCTTGTGAGTGGCCTTCTGAAAATTTTATGGATCGAGCAGGAATAAAAGAAGAATTCAACGCATATTTGCATAACGCTGTTCTCGTGAGCTTCGAGGAAGAGAAGTGCAGTCAGTATCATAATCTCACTAGTTCCTTTGTGAGGAGGATTGAATTTTCAATTTCACGTAATTCTCCAACTGTCCTGTTTGATCTTTATGATAAATCTTATACCATGGACTTATAGGATTTTACCACTTCATGCAAACTTCAACAATGGGGTAGTATAAGGGATCCTCGCAAACTTGAATTTAGAGATTTTCTTGCTAGCATAACTGTGGGAGAATCTAGAGATATTACACAAGCTACCATTGGGAGCATTCACTTTCCTGCTATACATTATTTTGCTCTCTTCATAGGTAGATACATTAATGGTAAAGATGATGCATGTCACATGTGTGTCCCCGATCTTAGTATTCTTAGGAGTGTTGTGTTAGGAGACCAATCTTATAATTTGGGAGCCATTGTTGCATGTAGGTTGCACCTTAATAGACGTAATGGAGATTTCTTTGGTGGAATTTATGCAACCCGCATAGCTAATTTTCTTGGTATAGATGTACGCGAAGATGATACTGAATTACCCCCTCCTATCTAGATTTTAATGTTATGGTTCACCACCAGTTTGTCGAGAGGAACAAATCACCTCTCCAGTATCGACTAATCTTTGACAGACGTCGTGCTGTCCGTATTACTCTCCCTGCTCCTGCTTTCTTTGATTATCAGGCAAGAGGAGGATATACTATTACCAGAGAGGAGGCAGATGAGTACGAGAGGAGAGAGGAGGCCGCTCGTCGCCACGCTACAGCTCAGCAGGCGATAGCTGCTGTATCACAGTACGACCCCGGCTACTACTATGGATATCAGCCAGGCCAGCCGTGGCCATAGACTAACTTAGGCCAAAAGCCTAAGCTTGGGGGAGTACGTATTTCTCACCGACATTACATTTATGCTCACACACTCATTGCTAGATGTCGGTGCTCATACTTTTTCATTGTATCATCCATGCTAGTTTAATTTCCTTTTTATGCTTTCTTCTTGTGTGTTTAATAAACCTTAAGAAAAACCAAAAAAAATTAGTTGTAGCTTTTAATTAGTTTACTTTCCATGCTTGTAGTAGTAATTAAAAAGAAAACCCAAAAAGATTTCATGTTCTTCTTTTGCTTGATTGGGAGCTTTCCCGTGTAAATAGTTTTATTTCTTTTCTTTTCTTTGGGGGTCGATAGGAGAAGACCAGAATTAAATTGTTGAAGTGGCTCTTATTTGCATTATTGTTGATCTAACAAAAGAGCCCATATTGCCTTGTCTTCTCCTGTTTATTGAATGCCTGCAGATTCCAGCTTAGTCCAATGCACGTGCACTATTATTATTATTCATATCATTCGGTCGTGCAAGTGAAGGGCAATTATGATGATATATGATGGACTGACTGAGATGAGAAAAGCTGGTATGAACTCGACCTCTTTTGTTTTTGTAAATATGATTAGTTCATCATTCCTAATTCAGCCTATTATGAATAAACATGTTTGCAATGACAATTAGAGATCATAGTTTCTTGTGCCATGCTTGATTAACTATGAGTTATAATGGTTTACCTTGCATGCCAACATGCTATTAAAATGGTTATGATGTGGTATGATAGGTGGTATTCTCCTCTGAATGATTTAAGTGACTTGACTTGGCACATGTTCACGCATGTAGTTGAAACAAAATCAACATAGCCTTCACGATATTTATGTTCATGGTGGATTATATCCTACTCATGCGTGCATTCGGTGTTGATTAATTTTAATGCATGTTCATGACTGTTGTCGCTCTCTAGCTGGTCGCTTCCCACTCTTTTGCTAGCCTTCACCTGTACTAAGCAGGAATACTGCTTGTTCATCCAAATCACTTAAACCCCAAAGTTATTCCACATGAGTCCACTATACCTACCTATATACGGTATCTACCTGCATTCCAAGTAAATTTGTATGTGCCAAACTCTAAACCTTCAAATAAATATCATGTTTTGTATGCTCCAATAGCTCATGTATCAACTAGGGTTGTCTGTATCTTCCATGTTAGGCGGGTTATTCTCAAGAGGAGTGGACTCCACTCCTCACTCACGAGATAAATGGCTGGTCACCGGGATGCCCAGTCCCATGCTTTATGCAAACTAAATCAAAGTAATTGCAAACAAATCCCCCCTGGGACTCTTGTTAGTTGGAGGCACTCGTTGTTTCGAGCAAGCCATGGATTGATGCTTGTGGTGGAAGGGGGAGTATAAACTTTACCATTCTGTTTGGGAACCGTCTATAATGTGTGTAGCATGGAAGATATTGCCATCTCTTGGTTGTTATGTTGACAATGAAAGTATACCGCTCAAAATATTATTCACCTCTATTTCAAAACCGAGCTCTGGCACCTCTACAAATCCCTGGTTCCCTCTGCGAAGGGCCTATCTATTTACTTTTATGCATCGTCATCATCCTCTTATTAAAAAGCACCAGTTGGAGAGCACTGCTGTCATTTGCATTCATTATTGTTAGTTTACATTGAGTATTACTTGATTGGATCTCTTTTACCATGAATTACAATGTCTAGTCAGTCCTTGGTCTTTAAAGGTGCTCTGCATTTATGTTTTGTGGTCTCAGAAAGGGCTAGTGAGATACCATCCTGTTATATAATATTATGATTGTTTTGAGAAAGTGTTGTCATATGAGTTTTATTATTATGCCTCGCTAGTTGATTATGCAATTGATATGAGTAAACTTGACACCTATGCGTTATTGCAAATGTGGTTAGTTATAATCTTTGCTGAAAACTTGAACGCTGGCTTTACATATTTACAACAACAAGAGCAAACAGAGTTTGTAAAAGTTTTTCTTTATCACTTTCAGTTTATCAACCGAATTGCTTGAGGACAAGCAAAGGTTTAAGCTTGGGGGAGTTGATACGTCTCCAACGTATCTACTTTTCCGAACACTTTTGCCCTTGTTTTGGACTCTAACTTGCATGATTTGAATGGAACTAACCCATACTGACGCTGTTTTCAGCAGAATTAACATGGTGTTATTTATGTGCAGGAGCAAACGTTCTCGGAATGACCTGAAACTTCACGGAGATACTTTTCAGAAAATAAGAAAAATACCTGCCAAAGATGAAGGCCAGGGGGGCCACCACCTTGCCACGAGGGTGGGGGCGCGCCCCTACCTCGTGGGCCCCCTGTTGCCTCTCCGACTCCAACTCCACCTCCATATATTGAGTTTTGGGGAGAAAAAAATCAGAGAGAAGAAATCATCATGTTTTACGATACGAAGCCTTCGCCAAGCCCTAAACCTCTTGGGAGGGCTGATCTAGAGTCCGTTCAGGGCTCCGGAGAGGGGAATCCGTCGCCATCATCATCACCAACAATCCTACATCACCAATTTCATGATGCTCACCGCCATGCGTGAGTAATTCCATCGTAGGCTTGCTGGACGGTGATGGGTTGGATGGGATCTATCATGTAATCGAGTTAGTTTTGTTAGGGTTTGATCCCTAGTGTCCACTATGTTCTGAGATTGATGTTGCTATGACTTTGCTATGCTTAATGCTTTTCACTAGGGCCCGAGTGCCATGATTTCAGGTCTGAACCTATTATGTTTTCATCAATATATGAGTGTTCTTGATCCTATCTTGCAAGTCTATAGTAACCTATTATGTGTTATGATCCATTAACCCTGAAGTGACAATAATCGAGATACTTTCCGGTGATGACCGTAGTTTGAGGAGTTCATGTATTCAATATTTGTTAATGCTTTGTTCCGGTTCTCTATTAAAAGGAGGCCTTAATATCCCTTAGTTTCCATAAGGACCCCGCTGCCACGGGAGGGTAGGACAAAAGGTGTCATGCAAGTTCTTTTTCATAAGCACGTATGACTATATTCAGAATACATGCCTACATTATATCAATGAACTGGAGCTAGTTCTGTGTCACCCTAGGTTATGACTGTTACATGATGAACCGCATCCGGCATAATTCTCCATCACTGATCCATTGCCTACAAGCTTTTCATATATTGTTCTTCGCTTATTTACTTTTCCGTTGCTATTACTATCATCACTACAGAATACCAAAAACATTACTTTTACTAATGTTACCTTTTGCTACCATTGCCACTACTATCATATTACTTTGCTACTAAACACTTTGCTGCAGATATTAAGTTTCTAGGTGTGGTTGAATTGACAACTCAGCTGCTAATACTTGAGAATATTCTTTGGATCCCCTTGTGTCGAATCAATAAATTTGGGTTGAATATTCTACCCTCGAAAATTGTTGCCATCCCCTATACTTGTGTGTTATCAGCAGCAAAGTAGCGTAAGTATTTCCCTCAGTTTTTGAGAACCAAGGTATCAATCTAGTAGGAGGCTACGCGCGAGTCCCTCGCACCTACACAAAACAAATAAATCCTCACAACCAACGCGATAAGGGGTTGTCAATCCCTACATGGTCACTTACGAGAGTGAGATCTGATAGATATGAGAAGATAATATTTTTGGTATTTTTATGATAAAGATGCAAAATAAAATAAAGGCAATGAAAATAACTAAGTGTTGGAAGATTAATATGATGGAAGATAGACCCGGGGGCCATAGGTTTCACTAGTGGCTTCTCTCAAGAGCATAAGTATTTTGCGGTGGGTGAACAAATTACTCTTGAGCAATTGATAGAATTGAGCATAGTTATGAGAATATCAAGGTATGATCATGTATATAGGCATCACGTCCGAGACAAGTAGACCGACTCCTGCCTGCATCTACTACTATTACTCCACACATCGACCGCTATCCACCATGCATCTAGAGTATTAAGTTCATAAGAACAGAGTAATGCTTTAAGCAAGATGACATGATGTAGAGGGATAAACTCATGCAATATGAAATAAACCCCATCTTGTTATCCTCGATGGCAACAATACAATACGTGCCTTGCTTCCCCTACTATCACTGGGAAAGGACACCACAAGATTGAACCCAAAGCTAAGCACTTCTCCCATTGCAAGAAAGATCAATCTAGTAGGCCAAACCAAACTGATAATTCGAAGAGACTTGCAAAGATAACCAGTCATACATAAAAGAATTCAGAAGATCCAAATATTGTTCATAGATAAACTTGATCATAAACCCACAATTCATCGGTCTCAACAAACACACCGCAAAAGAAGATTATATCGAATAGATCTCCATGAGAGAGGGGGAGAACATTGTATTGAGATCCGAAAAGAGAGAAGAAGCCATCTAGCTAATAACTATGCACCCGAAGGTCTGAGGTAAACTACTCACACATCATCAGAGAGGCTATGGTGTTGATGTAGAAGCCCTTCGTGATCGATGCCCCCTCCGGCGGAGCTCCGGAACAAGCCCCAAGATGGGATCTCATGGATACATAAAGTTATGACGGTGGAATTAGGGTTTGGCTCCGTCCTTGATCATTTGGGGGTACGTAGGTATATATAGGAGGAAGGAGTACCTCGGTAGAGCAACAGGGGGCCCACGAGGGTGGAGGGTGCGACTGGGAGGGGGTAGGCGCGCCCCCTACCTCGTGGCTTCCCTGTTGGTTGCTTGACGTAGGGTCCAAGTCTCCTGGATCATGTTCGTTCCGAAAATCACGTTCCCGAAGGTTTCATTCCGTTTGATATTCTTTTTCTACGAAACTCTTAAATAGGCAAAAAACAACAATTCTGGGCTGGGCCTCTGGTTAATAGTTTAGTCCCAAAAATAATATAAAAGTGAATAATAAAGCCCAATAATGTCCAAAATAGAAGATAATATAGCATGGACCAATCAAAAATTATAGATACATTGGAGACGTATCAATGATTTCCCCCTCCCGGATGGATGTTTCCCCGGCAGAACAGCTCCGTTGGAGCCCTAGATTGGTTCCGCCAAGGTTCCGCCTTGTGGCGGCGGAGTTTCGTCCCGTGAGATTGCTTATGATTTTTCCTCGGACGGAAGACTTCATATAGCAGAAGATGGGCTCTGGAAGCCTACCACGGGGCCCAGGAGGCAGGGGGCGCGCCCAGGGGGGTAGGGCGCGCCCCCACCCTCGTGGATGGTGGGTGGCCCCCTCTGGTGCTTCCTTCGCCCAATATTTCTTATATATTCTGAAACTGACTTCCTGAAGTTTCAGGACTTTTGGAGTTATGCAGAATAGGTCTCTAATATTTGCTCCTTTTCCAGCCCAGAATTCTAGCTGCCGGCATTCTCCCTCTTCGTGTAAACCTTGTAAAATAAGAGAGAATAGGCATAAGTATTGTGACATAATGTGTAATAATAGCCCATAATGCAATAAATATCGATATAAAAACATGATGCAAAATGGACGTATCAGGCTGCCCCGGCCCCGCCAGAGGAGAGGGTCGACGGTGTCGTGTGCGAGACGGTGGCCGGCATTGTGAGGCGGCGGTTTTGGGTAATTTCTACTCTACAGTATTAAAAATCAACATTACCTAGTGATTGTACTAATCAATGTTGTCTTGTTCGATTGCGGACCTTCTACAGGGTTGCTGAAGAACACGAGGCGGAGGCAGCTAGGGTTCTCGAAGCCGAGTGCAAGCGGCTACTTCAGAACTTATGGCACGAGGCAAGGGTGCAGGCTGTTCGAGACTACTACGCCTCGAATAACATTAGGAGGGCCAAGCAGAAGTGCCGCGGCAAGTATCTGAGTAAGGAGAAATACATGAAGGTAATTACCTATTCTTAAGGCCTTGTACTTAGTTTCCTTGATTTCATTGGTAGGCGTAGCGCTGAAATTTCTCTTTGCCAAACTTAGGTGCCCCCGAGATGGTGTGCGGATTTGATGGACTGTTGGGAGGCATTGTTGGATGAGTGGTGCTCTCCCCAATGGCTAGCCCAACACAACAAGGCCAGGGATAAGCGTTCCCAAATGCGAGGTGTGCCACACCATCAAGGGAGCTCCAACCTGTTTGAGTACGGGGATCACTGCGTATGTGGTTTCAGCCCTTAACGATTCATGCAATTTCATTCTTCATGCTAGCTTCAGCCCTTAACTAATATGTTGTTCCTCTCTTTTAGGCGAAACACAACAAGAAGGAAGTTCCACCGCTGTACGACCTCTATGCCATGGCCCATATGGCCTTGTTCAAGAAGGCCAAGGCATTCTCTACGGATGACCTCGATCATCCAGAGAGCTTCACCAACATCTCCTCCCACAACAAGCCGGTGAGGTACAGAGACTGGTGGAAGGCGACGAAAGGGGATGACGTCAACCCGAGCCAGAGTCCTTTCGATACAGAGCTCCTGATGCTATCTTGTGATGGGAGGAGACATGGCTCGTCAGCCATTGGGGATGGACTGATACGTTGTCCTAGCAGTCTCAGTGAGATCAAGAAGCGCCACGCGAAGTCTCTTCCTGACATACCGCCTCGACCACGGCCAGTGGACCTCGCCATTGAGGCTAGGGCCAAAGAGCTTCTGGCGGAGGCAAACAGGCAGGCCAAGGAGAGGGAGACCGAGCTGGAGTAGAGGACAACTAGGATGCTAGATTAGGAGAGGAACCGAAATGACGTGTCTCATCGGGCCCTATACGAGCTCCTCATGGTAAGTTTCTCCTGCTTATTAGCCAAATCATGCATGTAATGTTCGTTTCATTACTAACTAATATGACTTAATTGTGAAATCAAAATGTACAGACCGTGTGCGAGAAAAACGGTCAGACCCCTCCGCCGATGCCTCAGATTGTTATAGCGGACACGGTGAGTTTCATTTGAATGGACATTAGTTACTAGTATTCACATTTCAGTTGCATCATGCTAACAAGACATTGCAGATGATCTTTGCTGCAACATGCCTCTAGACAAGCATCGACCGATCCTTCTGCGTCTTGCACTGGCGCAACCCCGACCACGACCGGTCCTTCTCCATCTGACACTGGCGTAAACCCGACCGGCCCTTCATCTCCGTGATGATGGTAACATTTCTCTAGTGTTTTGCCTACCAAATACATAAAGACCTAGACTTAGCTTTATTTCCTCCAAAATGGTTATCATAATGACCTAGACTTAGCCAATCTTCCTACAAAATGACATAATTAGCTTAATTAGCTCCAAAATGATCTACACTTAACTAAATTAGCTCTAATATGCTTAGTTAACTAGGTTAGCTAAATAAAGACCTATACTTAGCTTACTTATGTCAAAATGGCATAATATGCTTAGAGAACTCAAAAATGTCATAATTACTTAAGTTAGCTCAAAAATGACCCATTTTACCTAGGTTAGCTCCAAAATGAGCAAGTTTACCTAGGTTACCTCCTATATGATCCATTTTACCTACGTTAGCTCCAATATGATCCATTTTAGCTAGGTTAGCTCCAAAATGATCCATTTTACCTACGTTTATCTAAAAATGGCATAATTACTTATGTTAGCATAAAAATGACCTATACTTACCTTAATTTCCTCCAAATTGACATAATAAGCTTAGTTGGATAAAAATAGCATAATTACCTATGTAAGCTCTAAAATGACACACATAAGGAATGAGAAGAAGAAAAACAAGGAAGAGGAGAAAAAGAAAGAATAGAAGAAGAAAGAGAAGAAAAAGAAAGAATAAAAGAAGAAGAATGAGAAGGAAAAGGGTAAAAACCTTCTTCTTCTTCTTCTAGTCTTCTTCTTCTTCTTCTTCTTCTAACTTGCTTACTCCCATTTTTGCAGATTTGATTCACTTCATGGGAGCTGGACTGATGGACTGCTAGTTTTAGTTTCTGTTTTGATTTTGTGTTGATAAACAATGTATGTTGAATAACTCCATGAAACTATGTATGTCTGTTGATGAACTCTGTGAAACTATGTATGTATTGGACGTTTTAATGCCCTGTGTGTTCTGTTGCATTGATGGACTGCAAGATGATGGATACATGGGCCATGTTTGAGGTTGAAACTATATATATATAATTTATGTCTTTTGAAAATGCAAGGATATAACAAAAATAGAAAAAACAGGGGCTATACAGGTTCTTTGCTGTCTGCTGGCGGACGGCAAAGAGCTTTGCCATCTGCCAGCAGACGGCAAACCAGCCACGTGGCAGCTACCTGTGCAACCTGGGGCACTTGCTAGCCTATTTGGTTATTTTTCCATCTGCTGTCAGACGGCAAAGATGCAAATGCCTTTGACGTCTGCCAGCGGACGACAAAGCACGCAGTTAACCCCTTAACGGACTGCTACCTCTTGAGCAATGCATTGGTTTTCGCTTGAAGAGGAAAGGGTGATGCAATAAAGCAGCATAAGTATTTCCCTTAGTTTTTTAGAACCAAGGTATCAATCCAGTAGGAGACCACGCGCGAGTCACCTCGTACCTACACAAACAAATAAGAACCTCGCAACCAACGCGATAAAGGTGTTGTCAATCCCTTCACGACCACTTGCAAGAGTGAGATCTGATAGAGATGATAATAATAAGATATGTAGTATTGGTATTTTTATGATATAGATTGAAAGTAAAGATTGCAAAATAAATGGTAATGGAAATAACGGTAGATTAATATGATGGAAGATAGACCCGGGGGCCATAGGTTTCACTAGTGGATTCTCTCAAGATAGCATAAGTATTACGGTGGGTGAACAAATTACTGTCGAGCAATTGATAGAAAAGCAAATAATTATGAAAATATCTAGGCATGATCATGTATATAGGCATCACGTCCGAGACAAGTAGACCGAAACGATTATGCATCTACTACTATTACTCCACACATCAACCGCTATCACTACAAAAAAATACACTTCCGTGATGATACGTGTTTGTCACAGTAGGTCGCTTTTTTTGTCATGCATGTACATCCATGACAAATTTATGACAGAATCAAAATAGTCATACCTATGCTGTCGTAGAAGTGTTCCATGACATTACCAAAATTATCATAGTTGGGACAGATGTCAACCACTCATTGGACGGAAGGCGCCTATGATACGTCGACACATGGCACGGCCCAACAGAGGCCTATTCCTGTGAAAAGGCCGGCCTGTTTGACTTGGTCAAAAGCTGGCGGGTCGGCCCATGGAAAGCCTGTTAACGGCCTGTTCGAATATAGCCCATTTACAGCCCGCTAACCCAAGGCCCGTTACGCCCTATCCGAATTAGGCCCAGTAGCGTCATCTGGGCCATCCAATATGATTCCAGCCCATTTTCACTTCTGGCCCATGTATGGCCCATGACGTCTTTCGGCCCATATGAGGCCCTATGTAACTCTTGGCCTACTAACGGCCCGTGGTGAAATTGGCCCGTAATGAACAGTGTATCACTTTACACCCATCAATGGCCCGTGGTGAAACTGGCCCGTAATGCACAGTGTATCACTTTATACCCATTAACGGCCCGTTATTCCGTTGGGCCGTTTCCAGCCCATGTTATCTTTCGGCCTTCTCAGAGCCCATTTATTCTTGGGCTCATTTCCAGCATTCGTTTACTTACGGCCCGTTACTGTCATTTTCTGCTTGTGGGCCAAATTCAATCCGTGGTTATACTCGGCCCGTTTGTGGTCCGTTAATACGTTGGGCCGATTTCATAGCGTCATCAAATACGGCCTATTAATGATGGCCCGTTATGGTCGGCCCATGAACGGACGATTCCAACTCTAGCCCATTTACGGCCATAATGTGGTCTGTTTGGCCCATGTTTGGCCAATTGATTATACGGCCCGTATAAGGCCCATTGATAATACAGCCTGCAGAAGGCCCATTGTTTCTACGGCCCGTAGAAGGCCCATTGTTTCTACGGCCCGTAGAAGGCCCACTATTTCTACGGCCAGTAGGAGGCCCAGTGTCACTACAGTAAATATTAGCCCATGGTTATTGTGGCCTAGTTTTAAAAAATAGGTTATTGCAGCCACTAGCTAACCGTGAAAAAAGAACTGCAATGACTACAAGCAAACAAATAAACAAGACAACAAGGAAATAAATAAGCAAGCAACTAATGCTAGGCTATCATCGCTATTACACATATTACATCCACTGGGCATCAAAGTTCTCCACCAGTGCAAATATAGGGAACAAAGCAGCATATCATATACACTGGTTGTCAAAGTTGGCGACCAGTGCAAATAAACACCGCAGCAAAACAAATCTAGAACTGAAACCACTTCAGAAGATCTCAAGAAACAATATCCTGGGTACCCATAATGCTGGCAAGATGCTTAGCAAGCTTATTAACTTTCTCTTGTTTGGCGCTTAAATCCTCCAGCACTTGCTATTGCACCAGAAAATATGCATCTTAATTCTGCAGGGACTTCCTCAGTCCTTCAGCTTCCTATTGCAGCACATCTGATCGATGTCTTTCAACTTGATGTTGAGACTCAAGAAGACGAACTGATTTAGGCAGCGAGTTCGAAGAGCTTGTGCCAGCAGTAGTGGCCAGTAACTCGAACACTACATCAAGACAGGACTTTTGGGTTCCCTCACTGTCGTCAAGACAGTTTTTATCAGCTTTCTTGGAGACCAACATGGATGTCTCACTATCTTGAACCTTATCTGCATTACTTCCTTTACCATTGGATAATGCGGTACTGTTCTCCAATATTTTGTCCGCATTCTAAAAGAGAAACAAGTAGACACATCACATGTTTACCATGTTGTATATGAAACTCATTTTGGTAAATGAGTTCAGTAGTAAAGTGGACAGGATAACAGCATGAAACAAACATATATCTATGTAGCATGGTCACTTTATGGTCTATATCATTCTAGTTTTTGTTGCCAAATCAAGATAGAGACACAGTTCAAATAATATTTATTCAAGACAAAGCAGGATAGATAGAATATAAGTGTGGGTAACTATAGAGCAATAACAACACTTGTAATGTGCATGACATGAGAACATAACTGTTTATTCAATTGAAATTGAAATCAACATAGAGCAGGTTACAACAACAAACCAGTTAAAGAAACATGTTTAAAACATACCTATTTGCGCCATTGGAGTTTCAGTTCCATCCTTCAAATTTGAAAATAGTTGGTATGAGTAAATACAATCATGCAAGAGCAAAGGATTATGAACCATAGCTACAGAACCTGACCTGAGAACAAATCTTCTTCTCCTTTAAATGTTGAGTTGGGATTCAGAGTGGTGGTCCTCATGCTTTAGGCACTGCAGTTCCCTTACTAACTGCTCGTGTCTGGGTGCTCTGTGGTGGAGATGGTGTTGTGTCAACTGGAACTGGGTTACTATCTGCCGGGGTTGGGGTTAGAAGGGGTGTAGCTGGTTCTCTGTCCAACTGGGTAGGGGTACAATCTGTGAGAGTCTGGGTTATGTGTAGTGGATCTGGTCCTTGGGCAAGTACAACCGTGGTTCTATCTGCATCAACTGGTAGCATTGTCTTTTCTGAAGACCGTGTTGTTACTCCCTTAGATACTGTCATCACGCTCTCCAATTCAAATGGCTGATAAATAAGAAAAGTAATTGAAAGTATAGACATTGTATGATAGACAGGTGCTATGGATAGTGGGGAATAAAAGGGGGCATGAAATAATTCATATTTATGTTGTCTAACCAAACATGATAGCATGACACAATTTCACATATATGATGGCTAACTAAACAGGATAGCATGACACAATTTCACATTATGATGGCTAACTAAAAAAGGTGGAAAGACATAGTTCAAAATATGAGACTATGTAAACAGGATGACATGACATAACTATATAATGTGTTTATTAAATAGGTTGGCATGCCATAATTCACATACATTCACGGATAGAATGCCATAATTCAAAATATGATGACTGTAAACACTAAACAAGATGAGATGATATAACTATATGATGCCTTTATTAAATGGGTTGCCATGCCATAATTCAGATAGATGATGTGTATGTACTATGTAAACATGATGGCATGATATAATTCAAATATATGATTTATATAGTAAGCAAGTAAGAAGATGGGAATCCATATATGATGTAAAAACTAAGCAATGCAAGACAACATGCATTACATGGGTAATATAACCCTGCCAAGTTTGAGCATAGACCTCAGGGAAAAAAATAGGACTGGTCATTAGTCTCTGAATCCTCCTCTGAGGAGCTCTCTGTAACCAGCAAGATGTCTGCTTGAGCAGGTAGCATTGTCTGCTCTGAATAACTTGTTTTCACTCCAGATACTTCCATCACCGCTTCAAATGGCTGTTGCACATGAAGAGTAGTTGAATATACAAACGTTGTCGCCAAATGGAACACGTAATACAAAAAAATGATAGCATGATATAATTCACATACATGATGATTGGCTAAACAACATGGCATTGCATAATTCACATATATAATACCTTTGCAACAAGATAGCATTGTATAATTCACATATATAATGTCTTGCAACAAGATGGCATTGCATAATTCACATATATGGTAATTAGACACTGAACAGGTGGCATTCACACAAAGCATGTCTGAACTAATCAAATGACATAGCAATGCGAGACACCATACGCACGATATGAGCAACATAACCCTACCAAGTTAGAGCATACACCTGGGGGGGAATACGACTGGTCATCTGTCTCTGAATCCTCCTCTGAGGAGCTATCCGTAACCAGCGAGATATGCGCTTCGTCAGATAGCATAGTCTGCTCTGAAGACCTTGTTTTCACTCCAGAATTTTCCATCACCGTGTCAAATGGCTGATGCACACGAAGAGCAGTTGAACGTAACAACATTGTTGATAGATGTAATATGTAACGAAAAAAAGGATGGCATGATATAATTTACATATAAGATGACTGGCTAAGCAGGATGGCATTGCAAAATTCACATATATGATGCCTGGCTAAACAAGATGGCATTGCATAATTCACATAAACGATGAATAAACTAAACAAATGGCATTCCCACAAAGGATGTCTAAACTAAGCCGATGACATATTTGATGTATAAAGTAAGCAATGCAAGACACCATATGCATGATATAACCAACATCAGCATGCCAAGTTAGAGCGAAGACCTCAGGGGGTAAATAGGAGTTGTCTTCTCCTTCTGAATCCCCCTCAGAACAGATATCTTCTTCTCAATTACAATCCGAAATGCGTGGAGGGGGGCTTGCTTTGTGCCTACCATGGAGCGACGTCTGCATGAAATTTTATTGCCACACAAGGCTCGTCTCTTTTGCTCTACATGTTCAGTTCCATTGTTTATAATAACTATCATGCATAGGAATAAAACATAGTGAGATTATGTAAGGAGTGCATGCAGAAATCCAGAGTGATGGTAGCAACCTGTGGATAGACCCAAAACCAATAATAGCAGGCAGATAATGGCTTCAGTTAAAAATACAGATAATGGCTTCTTTACTGTTTGTTTCCCACCCAACATGAAACTCATAGTAGACACCGGAGATTAACCAGATAGTAGATAGATACTATTGATAGCGGCCCCGATATGTACCCCACAACCATTTAAAAACTCAAGTTTGACCATTAGTTTGGAGCTGACTCAGAGTCTAATCGGTGAACAGGACGATAAAGTAGCATGTAATATTAAGCGATGCATAACGTAAGCAGACACGAAAGAGTGCAACCTCTCTTGCGGACCTGTGTAGTCCTCGAGGTCATCTGCTCGGTTGATGATGGTAGTGCAGTTTTCATGGCTGCCAGCGGCGGGGAAGAAGATCTGAGGCGGCGAAAGACAGTCTAGAAGCCAGTTCCCTACTGTGCTGGACCCTTCTGTCGTTGGAGCAGCTGAGCTGGGGTGGACGACGACGCAGCAGGAGCGGGACAAACCACGCAAGGTTTTCTTTGACAACTATCTGTAAGAGAAGTAATTCTGTAAGGGCTCGTCTGAATTGGAGGATTCCAACAATGCATGGATAGGAAATAGACATGAATAGGATAGGAATGCACGTGCAAAAAAGAGAATTTAAAAACACAGGATTTCTGCCAATCTGGGTGTGTGATCCACAACAATTGGAAGATCACGGGATGCAAAGAAGCATGGTGAGATTAAGTCAAACCACAAGAAAATGTACGGTTATAATGCTATTATGCTACTATCTCTTACTCTTGTGCTTCATGAATAGGAATTCGAAAAGGAGGACAAGTGAAAATTAAAATTCCTATGTTTTTTCTTTCAATGAGACACTAAAGGAACAAATCCGTGTGCTCAGTGGACAATATATATAACATGTAGAGTAAAAAAGAGATGCAACAAGTGTACAACCTCTTTGGCGAAGCCATGTCGATCTCAGCGTGATTGGGTTGGCCACTGAACTTAACTGTCGAAACTAAATTTAACTGTCGAAACTGAACTTAACTGTCAAAACTGAACTTAACTGTCGAAACTGAATTTTGCTGTCGAAACTGAATTTTGCTGTCGAAACTGAATGCACTAGCAAGGTGAGGCTACACGTCGGTCGACTGACTTTTTCATCTCTGGTCAATCGATTTTGCAGCCGTTGGATACGAAATCAAGGGCCTGCGGTTCATCTTCAACCTCCACCCCCCTGAGCCGGCCAAACAGCAGCCCCTGCCGCCCACGGCCGGCGGTGCACCGCCTCGCCCGCCCCGAAAACACTCCCCACCGCCGGTCCGCCGCCGCCCCGGCCATCCCTCTAGCCCCCCCCCATGCCGAGCTTTTTCTCTGGTGATCCCCATGCCACCACCCCACCAACGCCCCGCCACCGCCGGCGACCACCGCCCCCATCCTGAACCCTGAGATAGATAGTGGGGTACCTCTCCGGCGAGCCCCTCTCCTCGCTGCGGCTGGTTCTTCCTTCACCCCGGCGGCATCGGAGTGAAGTGTAGCTAAATTGGAGTAGCATCGCAAGCAAGAGCAAGAGCGAGAGCAGCAACGCGAGCAAGAGCAATAGCAAGAGCAGACCAAGCAGGGGACCGAGAGCAAGAGCAGAGAAGCAGCGCGAGCGAGGGCTAAAGCAGGAGCAGGTCCTACTGATGTGGACGTTGCCGCCGAGGGAGCAACGCCATGGAGGAAGTGGCCGGCAAAGCCGCCGTGGATCGAGCCGCGCCGTGTCGGCTCGGGACTGAGCGCCGGCTGCACCGTGAGATCAAATCAAGAAGAAAATACGGCGATTAGTGTACAACCTCTTTGGTGGCGCCGATTAGGCCGCGGCTTCATCCGAGGAAACGGTGATGATGATGCTCTTCCAGTGGTGCAGGTGAAGACGGCGGTATGGGAATGGAGGTGGCACGAAAGACGAGTGGAACGTCGGGGCTGCTCCTGTGAGGTGGAGGACGGGGTGGCTGAACAACCGGTACGATGAGATCGACGACGGATCCTCATCCGGTACGGTGGATGAGGGACGTCGAGGTGTTGTTGTGGACGACGTTGCCGGGGAAGAGGCTCCGGCTGGGTGGCGGACGGAGCAGGGTGTGGGGTTTCATCACGGGTTTTCGCGGCCTCGGTGTATGAATGGGTGGGCGGATGGGATGGCAGTGGGCAACCATGGCTTAGAGATGGGCTTGCCCGAAATGTGGGGTAAGTTACGAAAGTACCCCCCACCGATTTGAGGCGGTTCTTTCGGTTCAGGGGTACCACGGACATTTCGCGTGTCGGGATTTCATAGGAGGTGGGAGTTTTCGAGCGCATTGTAATTTCAGAATAGCAAGGCGCGGGTTGAGATGGAGGGAGTTGTCGGAGCACAATGATACAAAGTTATATCTTAAATATTTCGGGCTAACAAGGCGCGGGTTGAAATTTCCGGACAAACCTAATGTGTATTGTACCAAATCAATGCGCCCTACAAATGTCATTCAAAACTTTGAATTCATTTTATGTTCAATTAAAATATTTTGCTACATGTATAATGCATGCAACCTACTACTCAAATGAACGTTTTAGTGCATTCCAAACGTATATACTACCGCTTCAATATGAATTAAATTTGAATTCGTTTCTCTATTTGAATAAGATCTACAGTAATGATTGTTGTGAAGTTAAAGCATTTGAATTCCTTTCTCTATTTTAGTAAGATCTACAATCATCATTATTGTCAAGTTAAACCATCGTTTGTGTATTATCTTCACAGCACACCACATGATTAGTCTCGAGTTACATATGAACTATGTGTACTATATGAACTCGAACTAGATTTTTTGAATCGACTTTATTTTGATTTCAAATCACATTACATTGCTAGCTCTAGCTAGATCTTCATAATATAAACCATGTCTCATATGTATAATGTGTTTATCACATTATGTATGGTGCCCCGCCCCCTACGCCTACAAGTATTTAGATGTGAGTTGCAAACACCACATATTACCACAAATTCAAATAAAATGTGAGAATGTTCGATATATAACATTGTTTAAATTGTTCGATATTTAGTTGTAAGCTGCAAACACCACACATTATCACAAATTCAAATAAAATGTGAGATTGTTTGATGTATAGTATGGTTTAGATTGTTCGGCATTTAGCTGTGAGTTGCAAACACCATGCATTATCACATTATGGTATAACATGTGCACAGCACGTGTATCACCGCTATATTCATGCATGCAATGTTTAAAACACTATGATCTCCTACTCAAATATATGAATCCGCTTTCATATCAAATTATGACCTTTGTTAGTCTCTTACACCCACACAATCCTCTAACCTTTGTAGCTACCACTAACTTTCTCTCGTGCATGCACACGCCCTCCTCGCCCCCCCCTCCCTCGGCATTCTATCCACCAGGCACATTCATTTTTTTCTTTAGGTCGTTCTCCCAGAGTCTCCACAACTCCTTCCCGACACACACCGATCAATAAACCTCTCCAGCGATGCCTGCCTACAACATACAAACACACCTTCAATCTCCTCCTTTATGTGTCCTTGCCTCATGTCTCTCATATGGTTAGACACACGTGTAAACTCTCTCCCCTCTTTTCATTGCTCTCACAACCGCACACTCCTCCCCCTATCTAGCTAGTAGTTGGGCCTCTCGCACCACCTCCTAGCTCCATTCTCTCTGTCTATCCGTCTCGCTGGGCCTTATTTGCCTCTAACAAATGGACGTACACCGACCGATCTCTCGCTATACATATAGCTAGCTAGGTCCTTATAACTCGTTTTTACCCACACGTCAATCGATCTACCTCATTAGTTGTGTCTCTCCCTTCCTCCGACAAACAACAATTGATCTACCGATCTAGTTAGGTTTTCTTACCAAACACATGGTTCCCCTTCATCATCCATGGATGCGTCCCGACAGATCTATCACGCACAGGCACACACAGAAACACATCCCCGCTCTTATTGATAACATTGCAGTTCCACCCTCAGTTTGTCTAGTAGGCCTCTCCCACCATCTTCGAGAAGCAACTCCATCAATCCAACACTCTACCCCTCTCCCTCCCTCTCCCTCCCTCTCTCTCTCCCCTCTCTCTCTCCCATCATATTTCCCATCCTTCAGTTATGTATGGATGTTGGCCGATCTCCCTCAAGACATAGCTGGGTCTCTCCTTCTCAACACATATACGAGTCGTTCTACCTCTATAGTTAGGCCTCTGCCTACCCCTCCCACCACCCCTCCCCCCCGACACACCGATACATCGAGCGCTCTAGTCATGTCTCCCTGCCACACACAAACTTGACATGTGCCCTCTAATGTTCCGGTAGGCCAGTCACCCTATATCTTTAACTTGCACACACACACAATTTCGATGGCTCTCTTCATCGATCTCGCACCCACCCACTTGATCCTCTCTTCGACTCTATCAATAGCTATGACCCCTCCCTCTCTTCTCGTGGATTGCCCGACCCTCTATGTATGATATGGATAGGCCTCCATTTCACACACATTGCATGCAAAAATTTGTTTGAGATGTCATCGGTACATATTCCCACAAATAATTCACGAAATCAAACCCCACCCCACCCCCCACCCCAAAACAAAAAACACTCATGAACGCGGTTTGTATCTCTCACACACACCCACGTAGGTGGGGGACGTGCACGAAAAGAAGAGGTGCATGCACGGCGCACGTACTCCCGTCTCTTTCCCAACCACACCTGCGCAGGTACACGGTGGAGCTCATTTCTGTACGAAAAAGGCAGCCCACGTGGTAATTTGGCACGTGTACTGGTTGTACACTTGGTAGAGGGAGGATCGTCTACCACGGGTGAACAAACAAATTGCGACTTGATATGTTATGTTAAAAAAAGAGGCAAACCATGTGGGACCTACCTTAGAGGCAAGGCTCTATACACTGGAGTACTTTTGATGTGTCCCGTCAACTCGCAGAACGAGGAGAAGCTTGCTTAGTACGCCGTCTCCCCCGCCCACGGGCGCGGTGGCTCGCAGGATGAGGTGAAGCTTGCTTACTACGCCTTACGCCCGCTCCCTCACCCATGCACGCGGTGGCTCGCAGGACGAGGAGAAAAATTTACTACTCCCTCCGTTTACTCCTTGTCCCTACTACCTTGGTTATAGAGATTATATCATATTGTTTGGAATATATATATGTCCTTTAGTAGATTTCAATATGAACTACTAGTACATACTCCAAACACTAATGTATATAGATGTATTTTAGAGTGTAGATTCACTCATTTTGCTCCGCATGTAGCACTCTCCCTCGCCCATGTGGTGGACGTGCATCAATCCATTATTGCTCGACTTCCCGAAGAGGCAAAGAGACAATCGCAAGGTTAATATTTTGGAGATGCCAAGTGCAAGGTTATAGGAGAACGAGTAGTAGGTGTCACGTCATTTATAAATAAAGTTTTTTTCTTCAGTGGCACGTACGCAGTATGATAGGTTCAGATGGAGAGAAAAGGAAACTGCTCCACTATATACATAGTCAGGACGGGCCAGCCTACACGGTTGCTTGATGGGGTTGCTCTCTTCACACACTCTCGCACAAAACGACTGTGGCCACATCTCTAACATCCCGGTGGATCACGTTCGCTTGGGGAAGGGGTGGATGCTTAGGGTAGATGAGGTGGCCGTCGCCGACGGAGAAAACCCACTGTCGGCATGCCCGATTAGGGGTCCCCGCCGTTCTCTCTCACAAAGCCGGTGAGGTTACCTTCGTCCCTTGCTCACTGCCGCGACATGGACAGTTGTCGCCTCCCGCCGCCCTCCTCAAGGTTGGCTACGTCCGTCAGGTACAACTCCCTTTACAGCCGGCTTGCACCACTGCTCCAGCTACCCACATCACTCCCTGTGGATATTTCTCTACTTCTTTGCCCTGCACATACCTCTACTGGCTTCTACGTACTGTATTTGTGATGAGTTTATGTCTCATCAACTAGTCCCAGTAATCTTATTCTAATCATGCTTGTTCAATTTCTTTGCCACAAGGATGCTCATCTCGATTTTGGTGAAACACTACAAAATGATCCAATGGTCAGAAGGTTGCAAACTTCATTTATTAGGAAGCTCGAACGTTGCCAGCAAATTGAAGCCTGGTTAGGGTTCACGGTTCAAGGGCTAGGGACTGCATGGATCGTTTTTTTCTTTAGGTGCCTCTGTTCCAAAATTAGTGTCAACTTTAGTAGTAGTACAACTTTGTACTAAAGTTTGCACAAAGTTGAGGGAGTACATATTTGCTATGATCTGTCAATCATTGAGATGTAATAGCATGCATGTTAGTCTCCTTTGTATTTGATGAAATGTTGCAATGGGCAAACTTGGACGCAAGATAAATGTAACAGAAGCTGGAAGCTTCATAACATTGTACAAATTTATCTCGCTGATAAATTATAGTACATACTATAGTAGTACTTCCTCCGTTCGTAAATATAAGTCTTTGTAGAGATTTCACCATGAACCACATGTGGATGTATATAGATGCATTTTAAGTGTAGATTCATTCATTTTGTTCCATATGTAGTGGAATCTCTACAAAGAATTATATCTACTAGTAATAGCTAGCCCCCACTACTAGGAATTCTCTACCCTCTCCTTGAGCCACGTCATCAAAATTGATGTAGCCGTTAGATGAAGTAAATCAGTCCATATTAGCCGTCTGATCTTGATGTTGAGAGGCTCCGCACTAAGCCACATGCAAGCATGCAGAAATACCGTGCTACATGCATGTGAGTGGGTTTTAAATCACATCAAGATGTTTGCATGCAAGCATGCACCGGTAGCATGCATGTAAGTGAGCTTTTAAGTCCCATTAACATGTCAAAAAGAAAAATATAATCCCATTATGCAGTAGGAGTTGGCTGATATTTTTTCCTTATGTGGGATGATCTAAATGATGATGGGAGTTTATTTAGTTTGGCTACCACATTTGTCATGCGGTTATAGAGTTTCTTTTTGTTCTATGAAATCGATAATTTTGCGTAGAGAGATATACCGCTGTTCCGCGCCAACGCGCGTGGACTCATCTAGTAATATTTAGGAACGGAGGGAGTACTATGTAAAGAGTTAGATGTCGCACGGTGATAGTGTGAGGTGGGCCATGTAATCACTGAGCCTGCGTGTTTTCACTGCTCTTGCACGCCTCCGCTGCAAGAATGGAGAAAATTGTAATCTAGTAGTAGTAGTATACCTCCTTTCGCCGAAAGCGTGGGACATCTAGCAGTCCTACCACCTCAGTAATAAAGACCAATGAGCCGTCAAATCACATAGAACCAGCAGTAAGTTGGACGGACGAAGCAACCATCACTCTTACGCTAGTGAGAGGTCACGTCCGCTCTACCTGGGCTTGAATGCGGCACCGATTCTTTGGAGCGGCACTGACCGTTTCGGGCGGGAAGCGTGCGCGTGCTATGGAGGGGCTTTGGGTAGGCCAGGCTGGTCAGGAGCGGGCGTGGCAGCTGTCCGCATGTCCCTACCAGACACGCCCAGAAACGAGAGGATGCACTGACTCTCGCGGCTAAAATCATACACTACACAACACCTCTCTGTAGGAGTAGGTCGATCTGTCGCTCTCTCTAACACACACATGGTGTTAAACACACACACACACACACACACACACGCACCTTGGTCCCGTTGCACCTTCTAACGTGACTTATTACACCTAGACGGAGGGAGTAGTAAGTATACGAGATATGGTGGTACACTGACTTAAGTCGAATACAAGTGCCCAAAATTTGTGTGCATGTTTTTTTTGGAATATGAATTTGTGTGCATGTTATAATAAGGATTCACTTAAAATAGTACGTGAGCGAACAGAGGGATCAATTGGACAGTGTACTCGAGCAGTAGCAAGATGTGTGAGGTAAGATACACCGCTGGCGCTTTTAATTTTTCTTATTAATTTGTTTGTTTCACCTTCTGACTGGTGGGACCCAACGTACTACGTGGAGAGAGGTAAGGTGACTAAGGCTGCATTATTTCTGCACCACTATGGATAGTCTTACCACCAAAGCCACATGACACGATTATGATTGAAATCCCAATGACTCCCACACACACACAAAAAACACGGCATGCTTGTCACACGAATGTAGGAATGTATAAAAGGTTATTTCCCTCTCGTTGAACATAACGGGAGGGTTGTGTAGCTGGTTAGCCTGTTCTCTCACTCTCTCGTCCTCTCCCGCTGGAGCCTCAGTGCTTGTAGTTGCTCTCTTCACACTCTCTCGCCCTCTCCAGATCTAAACAAGACTTCGTTGGCCTCTCTCTCCCCTCACTGTTGCTCAAAGAGACGGCAGGATCCGTCCGCCGGGAAGGGAAGGAGGCTTAACGTTGTCACCATCGGCGAGGGACTACCGGCGCAGCTGTTCACTTTCCACCCAGTGGCGGCGCGGGAGGGCCTCCGACCCCTTCTTCTTCGTCGCCGTCCCGTCGCCCACTGAACCACGCCCCGAGAACCTTAAGGTATAATTTACTTACTCCACATGCATTGCTCTAGCTGCATGTATACCATGAATCTAGGACGTGGTTCAAAGAGGAAAGGAGTGGGGAAAGTAGTGGGAAAAGTTGTATATAGCATGAATACAGGACGTGGTTCAAAGAGGAAATGAAGGGGGAAAGTTGTATAGCATTAATCTAGGACGTGGTTCAAAGAGGAAAGGAATGGGGGAAAGTAGTGGAGAAAGTTGTATTGCATAAATCTAGGACGTGGTTCAAAGAGGAAAGGAAGGGGCGAAAGTACTAGTTAAAAAGGAAATGAAGGGACAAGGCTGTAGAGTTTGAGCAGGACTAGATTTGTTGCGCTCACATAGGGAAAGGCGTCTAAAGATAACAAAACTGGGACCAACACAAATATGCTCCTTGGTTGCTTGTTCTTTGTTGCAACAGACTGTGCATAACCATAGTACATTGGTAGATGCACATGGTGCTGGTGTGTCCACTGTCCCGTGCAACTCATTAGCTGTTGTTAATCTAAGGCCCTGTTGGGTCAAAAACTCCCTAGTCCCTACCTGCTGGGTTCCAGGGACTAAACATGGACTAGAGGTTATTAAATGACATGCTAAAAGACCATGTTACCCCTAGTAATGAACTAATAGAGACAAGGTGCGATGCGTGGTAGGGGCAACTGTTGGAAAAAGTCCCAAAAAGACTCCCTCAGGGTCTTCTTTCTTTAGTCCCAAATGCCCACTTTTAGTCCCTAAAAGTCCCTCCTCTTTGGTTTAGATGGGACTGACACGGAGTTTTTTAGTCCCTACACCAAAATGTCCTTGTAAACAAACACCCTCTAATAATGCCACTGGAAAATTGATGCAATGCTACAGTCAAAAGCAAATTACATGTCTAATGAATTTTATTGTTAATATAATCTCTATGTTAATATTAATCAATGCCACCGTTTGAGAAATGCTACTGTCTTGCTTTCTTTCCCATTTAGATAAGGTAGATGCTTCTTTTTATTGACTTCTATGTCATCCACCGTTATTGACCACTAATTGTTTCCTTTGCACCTCTGTGTAAACATGGTTATCTTCTTCAACTCGTTGCCATTGTGACCTTTTGTTGCACTGCACAAAACACTTTTGTTTTAAGAATGTTTTGTGCAGTTCAACCAAAATGTCACACCGACAACGTTGCTTGATTGCTTGATCTTAGTGGAACTGCACAAGAGGAGATCTTACTTCCTATCCGTTAAGGCGAATTTGGTTCAGATCTTCTTCTTGTGAGTTGTTTGAATTCCGCATCATGAGAGGTCAGTACTAGCCTTCTTTCACATGATTCTGCAGTGTGCATTCATATGTTGTGCTACTTGTACGATAATGTTTCTTGATTTTAGTGAACTGCACAAATGGAGACAAGACTTCCAATCTGTATGTGCACCGTAATATCCCATTGAGGTAAGATAAGGATATTTCACAACTGCTGGCCTGTATTTTGCCACTTTCATCAGAAAATTAAGTTTAGTACTATACTTGTGCTCCCTAATTGACATGCCAAATCTTACATTGAAGGCGAAGCTTATTTGTTATTGAACCAAGTGATGAAGGGGAAGAACAAGGGGAAGAAAAACAAAAATCAACTCCCGGTGCTGTAATGAAGCACTGGAACTGTGATGACACAAGTAATGATATAGTTTTGCATCTTAATTTATTGCTATGGCTGGAATGAGCAATTGTTTTGCCACTGATTTGATGCCACTCTTAATGTAATATGTAATTGTCTCTACTTGTGCAAACAGGGATCTTCTTTGAATATACCATATATTTTAGTGGAACTACACAAGAAGATGTTGGAAACATTAAACTAATCGAGGAGTATATAGTAAGCATGGCCACCACCCTAGATTGCAACAGATGGTTCCAGAGAATTGCTTCATCTGTATGCTCTACACAATAAGCCTCCTGAGAAAGGTTGGTACTCGCCCACTGATTTCATCCATATGATTGAGCTTTGTCATCTCTATTGGTGTTGTTCTACTGTTTAGATACTGTCATGAAAAAGTGGTATTGTCCTTGAGAAGTGCTTCATCTGTGCTGTTTTAAATATTTCCTTTCCTTTTTTTCGAGCAAACAGTGATGCTAGCATTTAGTAGCCATCTTGTCTTTGCACAATAGGATCATCTTCCTCTGAAGAAGAATATGGAGTACGTGAAGTGACTAGTTCCGATTATGCCAGGATGAAGAAGCCCTATCTATCTTATCATCAGAAGGAGCAGTTGAAGGATGGTTACATTACTCCCCACAAGACCAAACTAACTTCAGCTCAGAAGGACTGACAAAATCTCTATTTTTTGCTGTGATGCGCGAGTACAATGTTGTTCTAGTATTCTTTCTGGTGAGTTCCATTTTTCTAAAAGTGTGCTCTACATGGACCATGTATGTGCCTGTTGAAACTATCAATTCATAGTACAGTTTCCTCTATACTAATCACTTTTTTGTATTTGTGCAAACAGGAGTGCTCGGCTTGATTTCAATGGGAATTGCACAAAATGTTCATGAATACATCGAATCATTCATTTCCACCACAAGAAAGGAGGTGTCGATAAGTTCAAGGCATTGCAACATAAGGGAGAAATCATACAAGCTACGTGCGAATTTGGCTGATTTTGGTGGAACTGCACAAAAAAGAACAGATGGTTTATTTAGCACGAGCTGCCATGTCAATGTCCGAACTGATGGCAAACCCTGCCCATTCCACAATTGTAGGCATTTGATATTTTGGAATGGGACAACCTTGTCAAATTTTGCTCATTGATTTTAGCAAGACATGCGTTTGATATTTTCGAATGGGATGCCTGAGGGAGTCCTGGATTAGGGGGTGTCCGGATGGCCGGACTATACCTTCGGCCAGACTCCTGGACTATGAAGATACAAGATTGAAGACTTCGTCTCGTGTCCGGAAGGGACTTTCCTTGGCGTAGAAGGCAAGCTTGGCGATACGGATATGTAGATCTCCTACCATTGTAACCGACTCTGTGTAACCCTAGCCCTCTCTAGTGTCTATATAAATCGGAGAGTTTTAGTCCGTAGGACGAACAACAATCATACCATAGGCTAGCTTCTAGGGTTTAGCCTCTCTGATCTCGTGGTAGATCTACTCTTGTACTACCCATATCATCAATATCAATCAAGCAGGACGTAGGGTTTTACCTCCATCAAGAGGGCCCGAACCTGGGTAAAACATCATGTCCCCTGCCTCCTATTACCATCTGACCTAGACACACAGTTTGGGACCCCCTACCCGAGATCCGCCGGTTTTGACACCGACATTGGTGCTTTCATTGAGAGTTCCTCTGTGTCGTCACTTTTAGGTCCGATGGCTTCTCCGATCATCAACAGCGATGCTATCTAGGGTGAGACTTTTCTCCCCGAGCAGATCTTCGTATTCGGCGGCTTTGCACTGCGGGCCAATTTGCTTGGTCATCTGGAGCAGATCGAAAGCTACGCCCCTGGCCATCAGGTCAGATTTGGAAGTTTGAACTACACGGCCGACATTCACGGAGACTTGATCTTCGACGGATTCGAGCCACAGCCGAGCGTGCCGCACTGTCACGATGGGCATGATTTAGCTCTGCCGCCGAACAGTGCCCTGGAGGCCGCACCCGTGTCCGCTCTGACCCCTAGCTCGGAGCCGATTACACCAATCGAGGATGGGTGGTTAGACATCGCCTCGGGGGCTGCAATCTCTACGGCGATCAAGCTGAACACCAGCCCTATTCTCTGCGAAGCCCATGACTCCAAGGAGTCGGACTCCTCTCCGGACTACGAGCCCTCTGCGCCCCGACCGATCGAACCCGATTGGGCACCGATCATGGAGTTCACCGCCGCGGACATCTTTCGGCACTCGCCCTTCGGCGATATTCTGAATTCACTAAAGTCTCTCTCTTTGTCAGGAGAGCCCTGGCCGGACTATGGTCGGCAAGGTTGGGATGCGGATGATGAAGAAATTCAAAGCCCACCCACCACCCACTTCGTAGCCACTGTCGATGATTTAACTGACATGCTCGACTTCGACTCCGAAGACATCGACGGTATGGACGCCGATGCAGGATACGATCAAGAACCAACGCCTATAGGGCACTGGAAAGCCACCTCGTCATATGATATATACATGGTGGACACCCCAAAAGAAGGCAATGGCGATGGAACAGCGGAGGATGACCCCTCCAAGAAGCAGCCTAAGCGCCGGCGTCAGCGGCGCCTCTCTAAATCCCGCCAAAACAAAAACGGTGATTCCGGCACGGGGATAATAACACCCCGGACAGTGCCGAAGACAACTACCTCCACTAAGATTCAGCACAGGAGGATAGAGAAGCCAGCCCTCATGAGAGAGCGGCAGACAGAGAGGTCGAGGACGATAATTATATGCCTCCCTCCGAAGACGAGGCAAGCCTCGACGACGACGAATTTGTCGTGCCGGAGGATCCCGTCGAACAAGAGCGTTTCAAACGCAGGCTTATGGCCACGGCGAGTAGCTTCAAGAAAAAACAGCAACAACTTAGAGCTGATCAAGATTCGCTAGCCGACAAATGGACTGAAGTCCTTGCGGCCGAAGAGTATGAACTTGAACGCCCCTCCAAGAGCTACCCAAAGCACAGGTTGCTACCCCAATTAGAGGAGGAAGCACCTAAACCTACATCACTAGCGCATGATGCGGCCGACCGGCCACCCCGTGGCCGTGACAGAGAGGCCTCTCGGCCCTCCACTCAAGCCGCACCCTGGCGCCGCTCAAAAACTACCAAGGCATGGGAAAATGCGCCAGACCTGCGAGATATATTGAAGGATAAGGCAAGGCAAACAAGATCGATCTACGAATCACGTGGGCGCCCCACGGCATGAGACGGTACGCGTCACGCCGGATACAGTAAATCCGGCCGGGCCGAACACATTAGACAAAGCTTGTTTGAACTGCGTCGTGATGTAGCCCAATACAGAGGCGCCGCACACCCACTATGCTTCATAGATGAAGTAATGGATCATCAAATCCCCGAGGGTTTCAAACCCGTGAACATCGAATCATACGATGGCATCCTGCGGTATGGATCGAGGACTATCTCCTTCATATCCACATGGCCCGCGGTGATGACCTACACGCCATCAAATACCTCCCACTCAAGCTTAAAGGACCAGCTCGGCATTGGCTCAACAGCTTGCCAGCAGAATCAATTGGTTGTTGGGAGGACCTGGAAGCCGCATTCCTTGACAATTTCCAGGGCACTTATGTGCGACCACCAGATGCTGATGACCTAAGCCACATAATTCAGCCGCCAGAGGAATCGGCCAGACAATTCTGGACACGGTTCCTAACCAAGAAAAATCAAATCGTCGACTGTCCGGACGCAGAGGCCCTAGCAGCCTTCAAGCATAACATCCGCGACGAGTGGCTTGCACGGCACCTAGGACAGGAAAAGCCAAAATCTATGGCAGCCCTCATGACACTTATGACCAGCTTTTGCACAGGAGAAGACAGCTGGCTAGCTCGCAGCAATAACATGACCAAGAGCCCTGGTAATCCGGATACCAAGGACAGCAGTGGCAGGCGCGTCGCAACAAGCAAAAGCGCCGCATTAACGACGACAATACTGAGGATACGGCAGTTAATGCCGGATTCAAAGGCTCTAAACCCGGTCAGCGGAAAAAGCCATTCAAAAGAAATACTCCGGGCCCGTCCAGTTTGGACCGAATACTCGACCGCTCATGCCAGATACATGGCACCCCCGAAAAACCAGCCAATCACACCAACAGGGATTGTTGGGTGTTCAAGCAGGCAGGCAAGTTAAATGCCGAAAGCAGAGACAAGGGGCTGCATAGCGATGACGAGGAGGAGCCCCGGCCGCCGAACAACAGTGGACAAAAGGTTTTCCCCCACAAGTGCGGACGGTGAACATGATATACGCAACCCACGTCCCCAAGAGGGAGCAGAAGCGTGTGCTAAGGGACGTATATGCGATGGAGCTAGTCGCCCCAAAGTTCAACCCATGGTCTTCCTGCCCGATCACTTTTGATCGAAGGGACCACCCCACTAGCATCCGTCATGGCGGATTCGCCGCATTGGTTCTAGACCCAATTATTAATGGATTTCACCTCACGAGAGTCCTTATGGACGGCGGCAGCAGCCTGAACCTGCTTTATCAGGATACAGTGCGGAAAATGGGCATCGATCCCTCGAGGATTAAACCCACCAGAACGACCTTTAAAGGTGTCATACCAGGTGTAGAAGCCAACTGTATAGGCTCAGTTACACTTGAAGTGGTCTTCGGATCTCCGAATAATTTCCGAAGTGAGGAGTTAATCTTCGACATAGTCCCATTCCGCAGTGGCTATCACGCACTGCTCGGGCGAACCACATTTGCCAAGTTCAATGCGGTGCCGCACTACGCATAACTCAAGCTCAAGATGCCAGGCCCTCGAGGCGTCATCACGGTCAATGGAAACACCAAACGCTCTCTCCGAACGGAGGAGCATACGGCGGCTATCGCAGTGGAAGTACAAGGCAGCCTCTCAAGGCAATTCTCCAGTCCGGCCATTAAACGTCCGGACACCGTCAAGCGCGCCCGGAGTAACCTACAACAAGACCGCCTGGCACGTTCCGAGCAAGCGTAGCAATGCGGCCCCAACCCCAGCCCTCGCGAACTTGCGAAACCAGTGTTGCGCGTACATAACTACGCTCTAGAAATACCATGGGCACAGGGGGAGGGGCACCATCACCGCATGCCCGAAATGCGTCTTAAACCGCACTAGGGGCTGCCGATTTCTTAAATTTTCTCTTATTTTCAGGACTACATTCTTTGGAAGGCTTGTCCGGCAGTACAATTGCCACACAAACGATACAACCAGGGAAGCAGAAAGCTACACCGCACTATGGAACTTTAAGGTGGTCTCTATAACGAGAAGTATACCTGTTTCGCATAACATTCCGCAGCTCGCCCCTGGAAAGGACATATTTGATAGTCCCATCTTCTGCTTATCGCACTATTTGTATCGTTCTGCTTTGATCGCCGCTTTTTTAAATAAACAATGCATAGCTTCCGTCTATTATTGCATTACATCTTTTTTACGAATATATGTTCATTAATGACATGTTGCACCCGTACACTTTGGTACGGCCAATACGCCAGGGGCTTAAGTACCCCACAACATGGTGTGAGAAGTCCGAACACTTTCACAAGTGCGGCACCCCGAACTTATAGCATTATATGCATCGGCTCCGAATCATGTCTTGGGTCAAATGTTGGCTTTGCCCGGCTCCTATGTTTTGGTAACTTACGTTCCGTTATATCGGCTAAGGTAGCACTAGGAGAACTACTGCGATTGTGCCCCAGATGAGCTGGGCTAAGCACCTTAGTAGAGAAAGCTAAAACTGACGTTCATGATGAGGCGAGAGCTGGTTGCTGTTCGAGAGGTTTTCGAGTCCCTAAAGACTTATGCCACTTAGAGCGAGGAGTCGGCTTTGTCCGGCCTAGGCGTGGATAGCGCCCCGAACTCGGTCTTCCGAACACTAGGGGCTTTGCCAAAATTTAAAATTATAGAATTCTATGGCTAAGTGAGAGTGTTCAAGCATTATAGTCCGATTGCCTTGTTCGTTGTGTTGAGCGCCTCCCTCGAAGGACCCAAGAATGGGAAAAAGAGCGCTCATGTTTATCCCGAACACCCCAGCACTCATGGCATGGGGGCAGAAGCCGACGACTCGCCATCTCTCAAATTTGATAAACGGCCGCATAGAAGGTAATGTTTTAAATTCAAAAGCGTTGCTTAGCACATATGAACAAGTTTTCAGCGTACAGGATCACAAATACGAGTTTACTCAAAAATTACATCTTTGGAGCATTCATCCACTATAAGGCAGGCACCCTTCAGGACGCCCTCATAATATGCTTCCAGGACGCGATGCTCCTTGCCCAGCGGCGGCCCGTCCTTCACCAGCTTCTCCGCATCCATCTTTCCCTAGTGCACTTTAGCACGGGCAAGCGCCCTACGGGCACCTCCGATGCAGACGGAGCACTTGAGTACTTCAAGTCGTGGATAGGCATCCACCAGCCGCCTCACCAGCCCGAAGTAACTCCCAGGCAGAGCCTCTCCAGGCCACAGCCGAACTATGAGGCCCTTTATGGCCTGTTCGGCAACCTTGTGGAGCTCGACCATCTGCTTCAGCTGGTCGCTCAAAGGCACCAGGTGTCCGGCCTCAGCATACTGAGACCAGAACACCTTCTCCGTTGAGCTCCCCTCCTCGGCTCGGTAGTAGGCGGCGGCATTAGACGCACTGCGGGACAAATCTGCGAATGCTCCTGGAGAGCTCCGGACTCGGGTAAGTAACAAGTAATTCACTTTCACGTGCTTGCTTTGCATAATGAATGCCTTACCCGCCGCTACCTTCTTCATCGCGTCAATTTCTTCGAGGGCTTTCTGGGCTTCGGCCTTGGTAGACTTCGCGCTTTTGAGGGCTGCCGCAAGCTCGGACGCTTGCGTCTTTGAGTCAAGCTCCAAACTCTCGTGTTTTTTCACGAGAGCCTGGAGCTCTTTCTGCACCTCCTCCACCCGCGCCTCCTGCTTCTCTCTCTCCATGCGCTCCGCGATCGCCCTGTTTTCGGCCTCGGACAGCGCTTGCTTAAGGGTTGACACCTCGGCCGTGGCCCCTATAATAGCATGTTGATCCTGTCATCTTTTGCAACCACATCTTCTCTATATAATTGCGCAAGCTATTACTTACCTTCCTTCTCCTCGAGTTGCCTCTTGGCATGGGCGAGCTCGTTCTCGGACCGCGCGAGGTTCTGCTTCAGCGTATCCACCTCCACAGTCAGTGCGGCGAAGGCCAGCAGCGAAGCCTGCATATGCATATTGACTTGATTATGTTAGGCTCCTACGATTATTAGATCCTCTATTCGGCTTTTCTTTCTGAATGCCGAACAAAGCATCAGGGTCTACTGTCTATGCGGTAATATTTTTACATATTCTTTACTTACCTCAAAGCCTATTAGAAGGCAGGCACAGGCTTCAGTCAGTCCGCTCTTGGCGGACCGAACCTTCTGGATCACCACACTCATAATAGTGCGGTGCTCCTCGTCAATGGAGGCGCCGTTAAGCGTCTCCAGCAAATTGTCCGGTGCCTCCGGTTGGACGGAGGTCACCGGCTCGGTAGGCTTGCTCCTCTTGGAAGGAGGCTGCCTACCGGAGTCCGGAACCATTGAAGGTTCCGGCGCGGTGTCCGACTCAAGGCCGGACTTGGAGCCCTTGGGGGTTCTATCCCCTTTACGCCTGGAGTCCGGGAGGTTGCCTTGCGGCGCCTCCAGGAACACCTCCTCCTGGCTTGGAACCTGTTGGGCCACCACCTCGGCGCCGTCCGTAGGGTGGGGGGAGGAAGCCGTCGGAAGCAAATTCACATCCGACGAATCCAGGGAACCGCTCGACGACAAATCGAGCCGGTCTTTGGGTGGACTGCATAAACATGTTCGACATAAGGAAAAGCTGTGCAATGGAAGAATACTATGAATCACTCTGGTATCCGGACACCTACGATCTCGCCAGAGGCTTGGCCCTGTGCGGCCACTCCTCTTCGCTGTCGTCGGCGTTGGTGGAGCCGTCCAGAGGAAGGGTTTTCCCCTTCTTGGACCCTTCGGCCTCCCCAGTTGGGGCGGCCTTCCTTTTCTTCTCTCCCCCTGCTGGAGGGGGAGAGGTCTCTTCTTCCTCCTCGTCTTCATGGGAGGAGTGTCTCTTGGAGGCATTGGATGATGAATCCGACACCCCCAGGCGCCGGGCACTCTTCTGAGTCCACGTGGCCTTCTTCTCCGGCACCACATAGGGAGCCGGAACCAGCAGCTTCGCCAAGCGAGCGTCCGCTGGGCTTCGGGCAAAGGAGCCGGACAGTTGATCTGTCCGGACGTCTCCTGCCAATCCTGTCAAAGGTAAGGGAGCTTAAGATCCCGCATGGAGTCAAACTATGAAAAACTAATACCCTGTAAAAGGTAAAAACAGCTTACCGCACGAGCGCGATGCTGCGTGCTGAATCCACAATCCTCGGTAGCGGATGGGGGGGCCTCGGCGCCCTTGAAAAGCACCTTCCAGGCATCTTCGTACGTTGTGTCGAAGAGCCTGCTTAGAGTTCGGTGCTGCGCCGGGTCGAACTCCCACAGGTTGAAAGCCCGCTGTTGACACGAGAGGATCCGGCGGATGAGCATAACCTGGACCACGTTAACAAGTTTGAGATTCTTGTCCACCAGGGTTTGGACGCATGTTTGGAGTCCGGTCAGCTCTCCTTCTTTACCCCATGACATGCCCATCTCTTTCCAGGAGGTGAGCCGCATATGGGGTCCAGATCGGAACTCGGGGGCTGCGACCCATTCAGGGTCGTGCAGCTCGGTGATGTAAAACCACCCCGATTGCCACCCCTTTAGGGACTCCACGAAGGAGACCTCGGGCCATAGGATGTTGGGCATCTTGCCCACCATGGCGCCTCCGCATTCCGCCTGAGTGCCGCGCACCACCTTCGGCTTGACATTGAAAGTCTTGAGCCATAGGCCTAAATGGGGGCGGATGCAGAAGAAAGCCTCGCACACGACGATAAACGCCGAGATATTGAGGACAAAGTTCGGGGCCAGATCGTGGAAATCCAGGCCATAGTAGAACATGAGCCCCCGAACAAATGGGTGGAGAGGGAAGCCCAGTCCGCAGAGGAAATGAGGGAGGAACACCACCCTCTCATGGGGCCTAGGGGTGGGGATGAGCTGCCCCTCTTTGGGAAGCCGGTGCGCAATGTCGTTAGACAAGTATCCGGCCTTCCTCAGTCTTTTGATGTGTCCCTCCATGACGGAGGAGACCATCCACTTGCCTCCTGCTCCGGACATGGCTGGAGAAGGTTGAGGTGGGTGTGCGGACTGGGCGCTGGAGCTCGAGTGCGCGGAAATGGATAGGCAAAGGAGGAAGAAGGCATGGATGAAAAGGTGGATCCTTATCCCCTTATATGGGCAGACACGACTATGCGCCCCCAGCAGCCTGGTAAAACTCGCTTATCTCCCAAGCGCCCTAGTCAATGGCGCGGTTGGGTTACCCACGCCCATATTGATGAGAATCCTGGAATAAGGGGACACGATCTCTGCTTTAACAAGACGTGCCAAGGAAACCGCCTCGCTAAACGCGCTGAGGTAGAACAATAAAATGATTCGGATAAAGACTTGGCCGTGGTGTGATGTCACGCCACGGAATACGTCAGCAGATTAGATTTGTGTAAATATTATTCTCTCTATGGCAATATGTGGAAACTTATTTTGTAGAGCCGGACACTACCTTTGTGTTCAAAATCTTCTATGAAGTACTTGGAGGAGGAACCCGCCTTGCAATGCCGAAGACAATCTGCGCGCCGGACTCATCGTCATTGAAGCCTGGTTCAGGGGCTACTGAGGGAGTCCTGGATTAGGGGGTGTCCGGATGGCTGGACTATACCTTCGGCCGGACTCCTGGACTATGAAGATACAAGATTGAAGACTTTGTCCCGTGTCCGAAAGGGACTTTCCTTGACGTGGAAGGCAAGCTTGGCGATATGGATATGTAGATCTCCTACCATTGTAACCGACTCTGTGTAACCCTAGCCCTCTCCGGTGTCTATATAAACCGGAGAGTTTTAGTCCGTAGGACGAACAACAATCATACCATAGGCTAGCTTCGGGTTTAGCCTCTCTGATCTCGTGGTAGATCTACCCTTGTACTACCCATATCATCAATATCAATCAAGCAGGACATAGGGTTTTACCTCCATCAAGAGGGCCCGAACCTGGGTAAAACATCGTGTCCCCTGCCTCCTGTTACCATCGGACCTAGACGCACAGTTCGGGACCCCCTACCCGAGATCCGCCGGTTTTGACACCGACAATGCCCTTGCTATCAGCAGCGTCGATCAATTTTTTCTTTATTCTTTAGTTGTGAAGTAAATATTGCCTCTGACATGTGAGCCACTGAGATGCATAATCATCTATTGTTTTGAATGTTCTCTATGAATTGCCAGGCCTGTGTGTTTGATTGCAATGTACGGAAACGCTAAAAACCTGCTCAAACTCTTTGTACTCCTTCTGTTCCTTTTTACTTCGCACATTGTGAAAGTGCATACTTTTTTGTATAAGATTGGTCAAAGTAGAGATACTTTGACTGCAGACAAAACTTGTATGCAGACTAGAAAGGACCGGAGTGAGTACATGTGAAACTGCTGCAAACAGGGTGATCACCCTGGGAATAATGCTAGTACATATTGTTTTGCATGTTCATCCAATGCCAGTGATACAGGAATTCGAAGTAATCGAAATAAATTCATTCATACACGGTCGGATTTCATATAAACATGCCAGATTTCATTATATTTCATACATTCTTCAACTAAAAAGGGGTGCGCTGGAGGTATAATTAATTAACCGAAGCTACCCACATGTGTCCCGCTGAGCCGAATAGAAGCTTCAGTGACTTAACTGCAGGTGCAGTTGCATAACTGACATGTGGCCTATTGGGCCCACGTGTCAGTTAGCCAACTGCACCAGCAGTTAAGTAGAAGCAGCGTTATTCTCCTGTAGAACTCCCCGACTCCACGTCGCCGCCAAGAAGCTAACCGTCCGTCAATGGTCAACCCGCCTAGCTTGGCTTCAATAGGAGGGTAGCAGCGGTGGGCTTACTTGGACTCGAGCGGCGGCGACCTACTGTGTTCTACTCTTCCTCGTTTTCTGTGTGGCGCGGCCTCGTTGGCAGCGGGGCGGGGCCTCGGCGGAGCCGGCGATGTCCTCTATCTCGTTGCTGGCGGGCGGCGCCTCAGCGGAGCGGTGGAAATCCTCCCCCGCGTTGCCGGAAGGGTGGGGCCTCGGCTGAGCCGGCGATGTCCTCTGCCTCGTTGTTGGCGGGGCGGGGCCTCGGCGGAGCCGGCGGTGTCCTCTACCTCGTTGTTGGCGCCACGGGGCCTCGACGGAGCAGGGCCTTGTCGACGCCAGCGAAGCGGGGACTCGTCGGAGCCGGCATTGTCCTCTGCCTCATCCTCGGTCTCGCCAAACAGTGCCTCGCCCGCTTCATCGCCCTCTTTGCTAGCCTCTTTGTAGGCGGCCGCAACCACCGCCACCCGCATGCGGTCCTGCCAGCGCTCGAGGCGGCCCTTGTGGGTGGAGTGGTACGAGTCGAGCAGCACCTCCTACTCCGCCCGCTCCGCGGTGATCTGCTCCTCCGCCTGCAGGTGCTCCTGGAGGAGATGGTGGTTGTAGGCGGCGTCGGCCTGTGCCTCCCGAAACTGCTCCTGACACATCTGCCTCACACTGTCCATATATTGGGCACGGGCCTCGCCGATGGTCATGGTGCAATGCACCGGCGAGGATGGCGCGGAGGAGGGGGTTGGCGCCGGATCGTCGACTACCATGTTCTCCATTGGGATGTCGTCATCCTCCGGCTACGTGCCGGCCAGCCGGTCGGCAGCAATGGCTGCCATCTCCTTGTGGTCCGTCGTCCGCCCATCCCGAAGAGCGCTGGAGCGCGAGGAAGCCATGGTGGGCAGTACTGGTGTGGACAGGAGAAAGAGAACGGATGCGGATGACTGCGGCTATGGCCGGCGCAGCAGTTTATATAGCAATGGTGGGTGGGCGGAGGGACGGACGTGTGGTGCCGGAGTAGCCGCCTCGGCAATCGCGTATCATTAATGTGGGCGGCAGATGGATGGACGGACGACACTTGTGTCGTTTGAAGGCGGAGCAATCGCCTGCACCGAGAAGCGGGGCGGGCGGCGCTGACTGTTTCGGGCGGAAAGTGTGCGCGGGCGAGGAGATGACTTTACTTTGAGAGGATGACAATGGGGACCCACCAGGTCCATAGCCTCACATACGCAAGTGCCTCCTTATTTTATATATATATATATATATATATATATATATATATATATATATCTGTGTGTATGTGTGTGTGTGTAAAACTATACTCCCTCCGTCTAGGTGAATAAGTCGTATTAGAAGGTGCATCACGACCTAGGTGCAAGCAGATTGGTGGAAAAGAAGAATATTTCTCTCTTCTAAACACAACATTTAATCACAACCCATGCAGGCCATCATAATTCATAGCATGCAAAACGCTTTTATTTCTTGCCTAATAACCGCATGGACGTGCTGCATGCATTGGTCCTTGCCCGAGCAAAAAAAAGGAAGGAAAGGGGTTTCCACGGGAGAGAACAAGGCAGAGGTGGAAGCGCTCGCTGGAGTTATTTATTTTGCTTCCCCCTGGTTTCCTGACATCACGGTTCCACACCATTGTCAACCTGTGTAGTACTAGTCAATAAACGAGAGAATTGCACAAGAAGCGGCCGACAGCTGGGACCAAGCAGCTCGAGCAGTATTTGTGTTTTTGAGGTGTGAGCACTGCAGAGTTTTTTGATGTTTAGCCCAGATATTAATTTTTATCCTCTGAACAACAACGAAAAAATCGCTGCAGGTATTAACTGGGCGGGCTGTGGCCCGTCTAGCCTAGGCCAGATATCCAGCCCAGATATTAATTTTTTTTAAGCTGAAAATGGCTAGCCCAGCTATACTTTTTTTTAGGAATACCCAGGCAAGGTCAAGTTTTTATTCTCCGCCCCGCTGGGCTGCAAATCTTTCCTAGGAGGGATGCATTAGGCTTAACAAGAAAATGGGCTTTAAGAAATAATAAATGGGATGTAATTATAAAAACTGGGCAGTAACTATAAAAAATGCACCAAACACGTGATTACTTTATAAAATATTATTTTTGGATATTGAAAATTTTAATTTCATTAATTGTTGCGAGCGCAATGTTTCGTTGGATTTTTACGTAATATAAATTTATATTGAAATTGTATTTAATCTGACTAGAAATTTTGGGATAAAAATATTTCGGATCCCATCAAAATGTGGGAAATTTTATTGAATTCTATTTTGAATGGTTGGTTGAAATGGGTTGTACTTTTAATAAACTATAAATGGGCTGTAGTAAATTCCCTTAGAATTTAAAAATGGGCTACACATTCTTACAAATCTCAAATGGGCTATAAGTTCTCTGCCACACACTTATGGCCTTACTAAGTTGACGCGTCCCCTAAAAAAACAGAGTTGACGCGTATGCAAGGCTTTGTCAACTTATAGTCAACACACGGTTCTAGCAGCAGTGGCTGTTGGATGTCCATCCAACGGATGCCATGCTTCTTCTTCAATCTTGGATATTCTAGCTTCACCCGCCCAAAAAATGATTCCTCCCCCTGACATCTGGGGCGCACCGTTTCGGAAGTTGACATACCAAGGGCGTTGTCAACTTAGTCAATATAAACGATTCTAGCTGCAGCGACCGTACGATGTCCATCCAACTACCATAGTGCTTCTTCAACCTCTGGTCTTCTTGCTCCAGCCTCCCAAAGCAACGTCGGTCGTGCCGCCTGCTCCTGCCTCCCCTGGCCGGCTGTGCTCCTGTGGAGGCCTCACCGCCCCTACTATTCCCACCGCTGGCCAGGCCCTGCGGGGACGGCAGCCTCACACCGCAGCCGAACGAGTGAACCCTCATACTCCTCTCCACGTGGGCATCCACTGCCGCGTCTTCACCGGCTCCGCGTCGTCCCCTTCCTAGGCGTCACCGTCGTCCATCGCCCTGGTGCTCTCGGCACGGCGTGGTCAACGTGGAAGGAACGACTTCCATCGGACGTGAACTGTACGTGGAGATGCTGCCAGCTGGGTCCACGGCGGCAGCAAGGAAGTGCCTCCTTATTACGCAGAAAATAATGATTCCTCCACCTGACAGCAGGGACCCACTGGACGGGCCACCAGTATTTTGCGAAAAAAATCATTTCCCCCTGACTGCTGGGACCCACCAGACGGGCCACCGTATTTCGCGAAAAAAATGTTCCCCCCGCTGTCAGCTCGGACCCACCGGAAGTGCCTCCTTATTACGCACAAAAAAATGAATACTTCCCTTGCTAGCTGGGACCCACCTTGCCGGGAGGCTGACTTGTGGGACTACTAAGTTGACGGGGACGAAGCGCTTTGTAAACTTAGTCAATATGAATGATTCTAGCTCCAATGACTGTACGATGTCCATCCAACGGCCGTAGTGCTTCTTCAACCTCTGGTCTTCTTGCTCCAGCCGCCCAAAGCAGCGCCAGTCGTGCCGCATGCTCCTGCCTCCCGTGGCCGGCTGTGCTGCCGCAGAGGCCTCACCACCCCTACTATTCCCACCGCTGGCCAGGCCCTGCGGCGACGGCAGCCTCACAGCGCAGCCGAACCAGTGAACCCTCGTAGTCGTCTCCGCGCAGGCTTCCACTGCCGCGTCGTCCCCTTCCTAGGCCTCGCCGTCGTCCACCGCCGTGGTGCTCTCCGCGTGGCGTGGTCAACATGGTCAAGGAACGACTTCCATCGGAAGAGTACTGTACGTGGAGAGGCTGACAGCTGGTCCACGGCCACAGCCCAATTTTTTTGTGATTTGCCAAGTAAGTTGCTTTGTCAGGCCTGTTGGGCTGCAAATCTTTCAAGACGAGGAGAGCTTTCATTCGGCTGGCCGAGAAAATGGCCCATCAGTAATGAGAAATGGGTTGTACATTTTTAAAACACATCAAACCGGCAATTAGTTTCAAATATCTTTTTTTCATTTCAAGATTTTAAATTACATTAATTTTTATGCGTGGAGAATTTGTTGGATTTTATATTGATATACATTTATTTTTAAAATCAGTTTGAATGTGAGTTGAAATTTCGGGATCAAAAACAGTTTGGACCGCACCGAAATATGCAAAATTTCGTATAAATTTTTAACCGTTGCCACAATATGGGCTGTAATGCTAACAAAAAGAATATAGGATCCAAAAAACATTAAGAATTAGCAAATGGGCTGTAAATTATTAGAAATAATGGCAGATGGGTTGTATGTTGTTTCCCATAGATTTGAAGCTTTCCTAAAAAAAGGTTGACGCACAAGCACTGACTATTGGATGTCCATCCAATGGCCGTCGTGCTTCTTCAATCTCTGCTCTTCCTGCTCCATCCGCTCAAACAAGCGCCGGCGGGACTGCCTGCTCCCTCCTCCACGCGGCCGGCTGTGCTGCCGTGCAGGCCTCACCGCCCGACCGTACTCCCATTGCTGGCCTAGCCATCCCTCTACTCACCCACACCTGCTGTTATTCTCCAGCGCTGGCAGACGAACCAGTAAACCCTCGTACAGTCGTACTCCCCTCTGCATGGGAAACAACTGCCGAGTCTTCCCTGCCTCCGTGTCGTCCCCTTCCTAGGCCTCGCCGTCATCCACCGCCCTGGTGCTCTCGGCACGGCGTGGTCAACGTGGTCAAGGAATAACTTCCATTGGACATGGACTGTACGTGGAGTGGCTGACAGCTGGGTCCACGGCCGCAGCAAGGAAGTGCCTCCTTATTACGCGGAAAATAATGATTCCTCCACCTGACAGCTGGGACCCACTGGACGGGCCATTGTATTTCACGAAAAAATGTTTCCCCCTGACTGCTGGGACCCACCAGCTACATCTTTGCACGCAAGGAAGTGCGCCCAGGCAAAAAAAATGATTCGCCCCCTGACTGCTGGGACCCACCAGCTACATCTTCGCAGGCAGGGAAGTGCCTGACAGTCGGGACCCACCTGGTCGAAGCATACGTAGCGTTGTCATTCTGGTCGCGAACGTGTATGTACATACTGGTCGATGTAGAGGCGCGCACGTGTCGTAGTAGAGGCGCGCATGTAGCATGTACACGTACGTACAGCGGCCAGGGTGCAAGAAAGAAAATACGGCCACGTATGTGTACATACGGGCGGGGTCTTGAACGCCTACTCGCGGATACGTACAGCCAGGGCTCGTGTACATGGCTGGGTCGGAACAGAGAAACAGCGTCGTCGTCGTGTTCATGGGGAGGCAACGGAACACGTCGTGTTCATGGGGAGGCAACGGAATGCGTCATGTTCATGGGGAGGAAACGGAATGCATCGTGTTCATCGGGAGGGCTTGGACGGAACAGGCGATGGAAACGAGGCCTGGCGTATCATAGAATGGAGGAAACGGCCTTGTGTTCGACCGGCCACGTTCGAAACGGGATCCTGTTCATTGGGAGGGGTCTGGCATACCGCAAAACGGAGGAAATGGACCTCCTACGGTCAAAACAGGGGTCCTGTTGATCGAGAGGGGTCTGGCGTACCGCAAAACGGATGAAACAGACTTGTGTTGGAGCGCTACGGTCGAAACGTGGGTCCTGTTCATCGGGAGGGGTGTGGCGTACCGCAAAACGGGACTCCACGGGATACTGTTCATCTCCACCGTCGGCCTCCTCCAACCTCCATGGGCTCCTGTTCATCCAGCCTCCACGGGCTCCTGTTCATCCAGCATCCACCGTGCGCTACTCCACCAGCTACTGTTCAACCACCCCTCCACCGTCTACTGTTCATCCAGCCCTCCACACCACGGGGTCCTGTTCAACCACCCCTCCACGGGCACCCCTCCACCGTCTACTGTTCATCGAGCCCTCCACACCACGGGGTCCTGTTCAACCACCCCTCCACCGTCTACTGTTCATCCAGCCCTCCACACCATGGGGTCCTATTCATCCACCCCTCCACGGGCACCCCTCCACTGTCTACTGTTTATCCAGCCCTCCACCATAGCACGGGGTCCTGTTCATCCAGAGGCAACGCCACCGCTCACTGTTCATCCAACCCCCCCTCCCCCGCAACGCTCACTGTTCATCCCATCGATCGGCTTCAGTTAGCAGCAGTAGCGAAGGAATTGCTCGATCGGGTTCAGTTAACAGTCATCGAATGATCGCTCGGGTTCAATAACGCGTAGCCTGCAGTGCAATCACTTGGGTTCAGTTAGAGCCCAACGCCTCGCTCGGGTTCAGTTAGAGCCAACGCCCCGCACACATGCGCGTACATGTACGAGAGAAACGCGCATCGCTCGGCCCCCGACCTCCCACCGTAACCGGGAACTCCCCGAAATTTTCCTTGCCCTCGCTTCTACCATGGTTTTTTCCGTCATGGACGGCCCAAAGAATGTCATGCAGCTGCGTCTCCGGCCCGTCCAGGACGAAAAGCCCATTTTTCTGTCATGAGTTTTTGTCATAGAAGTAGCAGCCCACCACATCTATGATGATACCTGATTTTATCACAATTAATGTCATAGAAGTGTCGTATGTATGACAGGAAAAAAATTCGTTCGGCCCAAAATGTCACGGATGTGTCTTTTTTTTGTAGTCTATCCAGCATGCATCTAGAGTATTAAGTTCATAAGAACAGAGTAACGCCTTAAGCAAGATGAAATGATGTAGAAGGATAAACTCATGCAATATGATATAAACCCCATCTTGTTATCCTCGATGGCAACAATACAATACGTGTCGATTCCCTTTCTGTCACTGGGATCGAGAACCGCAAGATTGAACCCAAAGCTAAGCACTTCTCCCATTGCAAGAAAGATCAATGTAGTAGGCCAAACTAAATCGATAGTTCGAAGAGAGTTGCAAATATATCAAATCATGCATATAAGAATTCAGAGAAGATTCAAATATTGTTCATAGATAAACTTGATCATAAACCCACAATTCATCGGATCTCGACAAACACACCGCAAAAGAAGAGTTACATCGAATAGATCTCCAAGAGAATCGAGGAGAACTTTGTATTGAGATCCAAAGAGAGAGAAGAAGCCATCTAGCTACTAGCTATGGACCCGAAGGTCTGAAGTAAACTACTCACACATCACCGCAGGGGCCATGGAATTGATGTAGAGGCCCTCCGTGATCAATTCTCCCTCCGGCGGAGCTCCGGAAAAGGCCCCAAGATGGGATCTCTTGGGTATAGAAGGTTGCAGCGGTGGAAATAGGGTTTCATGGTTCTCTTGGATGTTTGTGGGGTATATGGATATAGGAGGAAGAAGTAGGTCGGTGGAGCAACGAGGGGCCCACGAGGGTGGGGGGCGCGCCCAGGGGAGGTGGGCGCGCCCCCTGCCTCGTGGCCTTCTCGATTGTTTCTTGACGTCCACTCCGAGTCTCCTGGATCACGTTTGTTCCAAAAATCACGTTCCCGAAGGTTTCATTCCGTTTGGACTCCGTTTGATATTCCTTTTCTACGAAACACTGAAATAGGCAAAAAAACAACAATTTGGGTTGGGCCTCCGGTTAATAGGTTAGTCCCAAAAATAATATAGAAGTGTAAAATAAAGCCCATTAACATCCAAAATAGATAATATAATAGCATGGAACAATCAAGAATAATAGATACGCTGGAGACGTATCAAGCATCCCCAAGCTTAATTCCTGCTCGTCCTCGAGTAGGTAAATGATAAAAACAGAATTTTTGATGTGGAATGCTTCCTAACATATTTCTCAATGTAATTTTTCTTTATTGTGGCATGAATGTTCAGATCCGAAAGATTTAAGATAAAAGTTTAATATTGACATAAAAATAATAATTATTCAAGCATACAAACTAAGCAATCATGTCTTCCTAAAATAACATGGCCAAAGAAAGTTCATCCCTACAAAATCATATAGTTTGGTCATGCTCCATTTTCGTCACACAAGAATGCTCTCATGATGCACAACCCTGATGACAAGACAAGCAATTGTTTCACACTTTAGTAATCTCAAACTTTTTTCAACTTTCACGCAATACATGAGTGTGAGCCATGGATATAGCACTATGGGTGGAATAGAATATAATGAAGGGGGTTATGTGGAGAAGACAGAAAGTCTCACATCGACACGGCTAATCAATGAGTTGGGGAGATGCCCATCAATTAATGTCAATGCAAGGAGTAGGGATTGCCATGCAACGGATGCACTAGAGCTATAAATGTATGAAAGCTCAACAAAAGAAACTAAGTTGGTATGCATCCAACTTGCTTGCTCACAAATACCTAGGGCATTTGAGGAGGCCCATTGTTGGAATATACAAGCCAAGTTCTATAATGAAAAGTTCCCACTAGTATATGAAAATGACAAAACAAGATACTCTCTATCATAAAGATCATGGTGCTATTTTGAAGCACAAGTGCGGAAAAAGGATAGTAGTATTGCCCCTTTTTTGGGGTCTTTTTTTCCTTTCCCTTTTTTTTATTTGGGACAATGTTGTATTAATGATGATCATCACACTTCTATTTATTTACAACTGAATGATTACAACTCGATACTAGAACAAGATATGACTCTATATGAATGCCTCCGGCGGTGTACCGGGATGTGCAATGACTCATGAGTGACATGTATGAAAAAATTATGAACGGTGACTTTGCCACAAATACGATGTGAACTACATGATCATGCAAGGAAATATGACAATGATGATGCGTGTTATAATAAACGGAACGGTGGAAAGTTACATGGCAATATATCTCGGAATGGCTATGGAAATGCCATAATAGGTATGTATGGTGGCTGTTTTGAGGAAGATATAAGGAGGTTTATGTGTGATAGAGCGTATCATATCACGGGGTTCGGATGCACCGGCGAAGTTTGCACCAACTCTCAAGGTGAGAAAGGGCAATGCATGGTACCGAAGAGGCTAGCAATGATGGAAGGGTGAGAGTGCGTATAATCCATGGACTCAACATTAGTCATAAAGAACTCACATACTTATTGCAAAAATCTACAAGTCATCAAAAACCAAGTATTACGTGCATGCTCCTAGGGGGATAGATTGGTAGGAAAAGACCATCGCTCATCCCCGACCGCCACTCATATGGAAGACAATCAAATAACACCTCATGTTTCCAATTTGTTACACAACATTTACCATACGTGCATGCTACGGGACTTGCAACCTTCAACACAAGTATTTCTCAAATTCAAAACTACTCAACTAGCACAACTTTGATATCACTATCTCCATATCTCAAAACAATCATCAAGTATCAAACTTCTCTTAGTATTCAATGCACTTATATGAAATTTTTATTATGCCTAAAACAAATTGCCATGTTGTTCTAAAGGACTCTAAAAATAATATAAGTGAAGCATGAGAGATCAATTATTTATATAAAATAAAACCATCGCCGTGCTCTAAAAGATATAAGTGAAGCACTAGATCAAAAACTATATAGCTCAAAAGATATAAGTGAAGCACATAGAGTATTCTAATAAATTCCAATTCATGTGTGTCTCTCTCAAAAGGTGTGTACAGCAAGGATGATTGTGATAAACTAAAAAGCAAAGACTCGAATCATATAAAAGATGCTCCAAGCAAAACACATATCATGTGGCGAATAAAATATACCTCCAAGTAAAGTTACCGATGAACGAAGACGAAAGAGGGGATGCCTTCCGGGGCATCCCCAAGCTTAGGATTTTTGGTGTCCTTGTATTTTATATTGGGGTTCCATGGGCATCCCCAAGATTAGGATCTTCCTACTCCTTGTTCCATAATCCATCAAATCTTTACCCAAAACTTGAAAACTTCACAACACAAAACTTAAAAGAAAATCTTCGTGAGCTTCGTTAGTAAAAGAAAACAAACCACCACTTCAAGGTACTGTAATGAACACATTCATTATTTATATTGGTGTTAAACCTACTGTATTCCAACTTATCTATGGTTTATAAACTCTTTCAATAGCCATAGATTCATCAAAATAAGCAAACAACACATGAAAAACAGAATCTGTCAAAAACAGAACAGTCTATAGTAATCTGCAGGTTTCGAATACTTCTGGAACCCCAAAAATTCTAAAATAAATGTCTGGACGTGAGGAATTTATCAATTAATCATCTTCAGAAAGAATTAACTAAATAGCACTCTCCAGTAAAAATGGCACCAATTCTCGTGAGCGCTAAAGTTTCTGTTTTTTACAGCAAGATCAAAAAGACTTTCCCCAAGTCTTTCCAACGGTTCTACTTGGCACAAACACTAATTAAACACAAAAAACACAACCAAAACAGAGGCTAGATAAATTATTTATTACTAAACAGGAGCAAAAAACAAGTAATAAAAATAAAATTGGGTTGCCTCCCAATAAGCACTATCGTTTAACGCCCCTAGCTAGGCATAAAAGCAAGGATAGGTCTAGGTATTGTCATCTTTGGTAGGCAATTCTTCAATAAGACACCTATAACTCCTAGGAGTTTCTTTCTTTTTATTAATTATCAAACTCCTAGGCACAAAATCGAGAAAATCATTTGTAGCAAAAGGTTCCTTAAGGATAGTGAGACAGTTGGGGTGAACACTTATGGATTTGAGATCCGCATTTTCCTTACTAGAAGTTTCACCCTTATTTTTAGGAAAATACATCAATTTGGCAATGTTAGCATTAGGAGGAGTGTTTTTCATGGAAGAGAAGGCAGACCCAAGGTTGGTAATAATATCCTCAATTTTATCAATTCTAGTGGAATCTTGATCTATCTTTTCATTAACCATAGCTCCCTTTCCCTTAAAAATTTTAAGAGCAACTCCTACCTTAGATCCGTATTGGGTAATTTCGCTATGGATCTTTCTGTCCAAATTTTCAATTAACTCTACGGTGGCAACTTTATTTTCAATAATCTCAAGCCGTTGCATCACATGTTCCAAATTTAAAATAGTTCCATTAACCAAAAGAGGTGGTGGGACAAACAATCTATCATAGCATTATAAGAATCAAAAGTATGGCTACCCAAGAAATTTCCTCCGGTAATGGTATCAAGAATATATCTATTCCAAGGCATGATGCCTACATAAAAATTGCGAAGAAGAACGGAAGTAGATTGCTTCCTAGTAGATCTATTTTGCGCATTGCAAATTCTGTACCAAGCATCTTTTAGATTTTCTCCCTCCCTTTGTTCAAAATTAAGAACTTCATTCTCGGGAGATAAAGGAGTAGATAAAGGACTAGCCATAACGACGAAGCAAGCAAAAGAAAGGGCGAATGAAAAAGAGGGCGAATAAAACGGCAAGGGTGAAGTGGGGGAGAGGAAAACGAGAGGCAAATGGCAAATAATGTAATGCGAGGGATAAGAGTTCTGATGGGTACTTGGTATGTCTTGACTTGGCGTAGATCTCCCCGACAACGGCCCCAGAAATCCTTCTTGCTACCTCTTGAGCACGGTGTTGGTTTTCCCTTGAAGAGGAAAGGGTGATGCAATAAAGCAGCGTAAGTATTTTCCTCAGTTTTTGAGAACCAAGGTATCAATCCAGTAGGAGACCACGCGCGAGTCACCTCATACCTACACAAACAAATAAGAACCTCGCAACCAACATGATAAAGGGGTTGCCAATCCCTTCACGACCACTTGCAAGAGTGAGATCTGATAGAGATGATAATAATAAGATATGTATTTTTGGTATTTTTATGATTTAGATTGAAAGTAAAGATTGCAAAATAAACGGTAATGGAAATAACGGTAGATTAATATGATGGAAGATAGAGCCGGGGCCATAGGTTTCACTAGTGGCTTCTCTCAAGATAACATAAGTATTACGATGGGTGAACAAATTACTGTTGAGAAATTGATAGAAAAGCGAATAATTATGAGAATATCTAGGCATGATCATGTATATAGGCATCACGTCCGAGACAAGTAGACCGACACAATTCTGCATCTACTACTATTACTCCACACATCGACCGCTATCCAACATGCATCTAGAGTATTAAGTTCATAAGAACAGAGTAACGCCTTAAGCAAGATGACATGATGTAGAGGGATAAACTCATGCAATATGATATAAACCCCATCTTGTTATCCTCAATGGCAACAATACAATACGTGTCATTTCCCTTTCTGTCACTGGGATCGAGCACCGCAAGATTGAACCCAAAGCTAATCACTTCTCCCATTGCAAGAAAGATCAATCTAGTAGGCCAAACCAAACTGATAATTCGAAGAGACTTGCAAACATAAACCAACCATACATAAAAGAATTCAGAAAAGATTCAAATATTGTTCATAGATAAACTTGATCATAAACCCACAATTCATCGGATCTCGACAAACACACCGCAAAAGAAGAGTTACATCGAATAGATCTCCAAGAGAATTGAGGAGAACTTTGTATTGAGATCCAAAGAGAGAGAAGAAGCCATATAGCTACTAGCTATGGACCCGAAGGTCTGAAGTAAACTACTCACACATCATGGGAGGGGCCATGGAGTTGATGTAGAGGCCCTCCATGATCAATGCCCCCTCCGGCGGAGCTCTAGAAAAGGCCCCAATATGGGATCTCTTGGGTACAGAAGGTTGCGGCGGTGGAAATAGGGTTTCGTGGTGCTCCTGGATGTTTGCGGGGTATATGGATATACATATAGGAGGAAGAAGTAGGTCGGTGGAGCAACGAGGGGCGCATGAGGGGGGAGGGCGCACCCCCTGCCTCGTGGCCGCCTCGTTGATTGCTTGACGTCCAGTCCAAGTCCCCTGGATCACGTTTGTTCCACAAATCACGTTCCCAAAGGTTTCATTCCGTTTGGACTCCATTTGATATTCCTTTTCTACGAAACACTGAAATAGGAAAAAAAACAGCAATTTGGGCTGGGCCTCCGGTTAATAGGTTAGTCCCAAAAATAATATAGAAGTGTAAAATAAAGCCCATTAACATCCAAAACAGATAATATAATAGCATGGAACAATCAAAAATTATAGATACGTTGGAGACGTATCACGGACCTAACATGGCACTTGTGTCGTCCGGGCAGGCAGGCGGCAAAGAGCGATTCATCTTTGCCGTGCGCCACTGGACATCAAAGAGCCCTTCGCCGTAGCCTATTCAGCCGGACCTGTTGTCGTATGCTGGCTGACGGCAAAGGCCTTTGTCGTCAGCCATGGCAGATGGCAAAGTATCTGATTCCTATAGTGCATGCACAAAAGTCAATAATCATGCAATGGAAATTATATCCTACTTGTGGTGCATTACCCGGTGTTAATTATGCTTAATGCTTGCTTATGAGATTATTCGTTTCTTGGTTGGTCGCTTCCCAATCTTTTGCTAGCCTTCATTTTGCACCAAGTATGATCTCTACTTGTGCATCCAAAACCCTTTAAACCACTTTTGCCACATGAGTCCACTATATCCACCCATATGCAGTATTCTTTTGCCATTCTAAGTAAATTTGCTTGTGCCATCTCTAATTTTCAAAATAAACTTCTCTTTTGTGTGTTTGTTTTGCTCGCGGAGCGGTGAGGGGTGGCTAATATTTTTCATGTTGGATGTGTTATTCTCAAGATGAGTGTTTATTCACTTGTCATTGCACGAGAGTAAGGCAAAGGTCTTAGGGAGGCCCAGTCCCGAAATGCAAAAACAAATGAATTTACTTTATGTTGTCAAATAATAAATTCCTTGGAAAGTGTTGGTATGAAGGGCACCCGTGGATACGGTTAGCCATGGAAAGTGAAAGTATGATGGAAAAAGGAATAAACTTTATTTTCCGTTTGGGAACCTCCTATGGCATATCTAGCATGGAAAGTGTTGGGAACTATAAGTCATTTTCGTTGGTGGGATGGATACACCTCCCAAAATGTTTTTATCTCTAATTTTTCATTTTAGCTCTGGCACCTCTATAAATCCCTACTTCCCTCTGCAAAGGGACTTTCTTTACTTTATGCAATTTTTATTTTGAATTTTGAGTCTCCATCTTCTCTCATAAAAGCACCAACTAGGAGGCAATATGATCGTACTTAAGTATTGGGTATAGCTAATATTCGAGTGTGTTTCATGAATGGATCAATGTTTGAGCATGATGGTCTAGAGATAACTTATTTTAGCGTCGACATTTTGAAAGACTTGGTTGCTTGTTAATATGCTTGAGTATTTAAATTATTATGTCAAAACTAGACTATTGCTTTGAATTATATAAAATTCCAAATGTCCATGCAATAAAGAAAAGAATATGATATGACATGATAAACAACACTCCACATCAAAAATTCTGTTTTTATCACTTACCTACTCGAGGACGAGTAGGACTTAATCTTGGGGATGCTGATACGTCTCCAACGTCTCTATAATTTTTGATTGTTCCATGCTGTTATATTATCAATCTTGGATGTTTTATAATCATTTTATATTATTTTTTGGTACTAACCTATTGACATAGTGCCAAGTCTCAGCTGCTGTTTTTTCCATGTTTTTTACATCGCAGAAATTCAATATCAAACGGAGTCCAAATGCCACGAAACTTTACGGAGATTTTTTTATTGGCCAAAAGGAACACAACGGGCCCTGGCTGCGCCTGGGGGGTTGTGCCCACCTCGGGTGCCCCCCGGACCGCCTCTTTGCTCTATAAATACCCCAAAAATATCAGAATCCTAGGGGAGTTGACGAAATATTCATCCAGCCGCCGCAGAGTCCAGAACCACCAGATCCAATCTAGACACCTTCTCGGATGGGGTTCATCACCTCCATTGGTGCCTCTCTGATGATGCGTGAGTAGTTCTTTGTAGACCTTCGAGTCCGATATTTTACCTGTATGAAAAAGTTATATTTGAATGCTAATTGCTAGTATATTTTAATTGGAGACTACACATGACTTCTTGACATGGTTGGCTGGCCCAACAATGATGGAACTAACAATCAGATTTATGTTCCGCTTTGAAAGGCATTGTACATAAAATCTGTATAGGTAAATCTTATATGCAACTGGTTCCTGTTCATGAATTTAGATCATAGAGGGTGTTATGGGAAGATAATTACTGAGTGAATTGAAATAGTAACTTGCATTTCCCATGAAACAGGAAGTAAAAAGTGCTAATGTCAGTGATGCAGCCTTCTGAGGCAAATCATGGTTGCATGTATGATTTGTTTGTCTCAGATAGAATGTTGGCCGCATTATGTTTTGGTAATTTGATGCAAATGGCAAGTAAAAAATGATGCAAATAGGGAAAGTTTCTCAGCACGCGCAAAATTAGTGAGATTAGCTTAATTTAAATTGCATGATTTTGTTAGCTTAACTTTTCTTTCTCTGTTTCCTCTTCTTTCGCTTTTCAGTTTTGTTCTATTTTGTTTTCGCGAATACGCTAGACGCGTAGCATTGCATTGATAGGGAAAAGAAACAATAGTTGGGCAATCCGCAAACACCGAACACAAGCAGGCGATGATGTGGGAGCCGATGAGCAGATACAGGGGGGATGCTCGGTCCCAAGTACAGAAATTTATGTTACAGGTAAAATGATGTCTAAGCCTTTGGCGTGAGCCTCAGCCCAGTACTCTGCCTCCTCCTTGACAGACTGGAAGATCTTGTGGGTGGAGGGTCTCGCTATCAAAGATGCACACGTTCCCGTGCTTCCAGATTAACTAGGCAGTAGCCCCACCCTTTCCACTGACTAGCTGGTGGAGCTAGCGATGAAAGACCCACCAAGCGAAGAAGCTCGACGAGCCTTTAGGCGGTTGCAGAGGGAGGTAGGCCCAAGATAGAATTTCATGCCATGTAATGCGCAATACCACGCAGCCAGCAAGGAGGTGTTGCTATGTTTTGGGTTCCTGAGAGCAGAGGATGTAGAGTGGTTTGTAGTGAAGGACATGGCTGGCTAGACGATCAGCCGTCCAACACCGGTTTTGGGAGGCGAGCCAAAGGAAGAATTTGATGTTCATAGTAGCCCAATGTTTCTAGATGAGGCACCATAAGGCGACTCCCATGGACCCGTGGAACATGGCAAGGTATGCAGATATGGAGGTGTGTGTCCTAGAGTTTGTCCAATGCTACCTCTTGAGCTTGCGTTGGATTTCCCCAAAGAGGAAAGGATGATGCAGCAGAGTAGCGTAAGTATTTCCCTCAGTTTTTGAGAACCAAGGTATCAATCTAGTAGGAGCCCACGCTCAAGTCCCTCGTACCTGCACAAAACGATAGCTACTCGCAACCAACGCGATTAGGGTTGTCAATCCCTTCAGTCACTTATGAGAGTGAGATCCGATAGATATAATATTTTTGGTATTTTTGGTATAGAGATGCAAAGTGAAAAGTAAAAGGCAAAGTAAAAAAGCGAAGCAAGATTAAAGTGATGGAGACTGATATGATGAGAATAGACCCGGGGGCCATAAGTTTCACTAGTGGCTTCTCTCAAGAGCATAAGTATTCTACGGTGGGTGAACAAATTACTGTTGAGTAATTGACAGAATTGAGCATAGTTATGAGAATATCTAGGCATGATCATGTATATAGGCATCACGTCCGTGACAAGCAGACCGAAACAATTCTGCATCTACTACTATTACTCCACTCATCGACCGCTATCTAGCATGCATCTAGAGTATTAAGTTCATAAGAACAGAGTAACGCCTTAAGCAAGATGACATGATGTAGAGGGATAAACTCATGCAATATGATATAAACCCCATCTTGTTATCCTCAATGGCAACGATGCAATACATGCCTTGCTGCCCCTTCTGTCACTGGGAAAGGACACCACAAGATCGAACCCAAAGCTAAGCACTTCTCCCATGGTAAGAAAAACCAATCTAGTAGGCCAAACCAAACTGATAATTCGAAAAGACTTGCAAAGATAACTAATCATACATAAAAGAATTCAGAGAAGATTCAAATATTATTCATAGATAGACTTGATCATAAACCCACAATTCATCGGTCTCAACAAACACACCGCAAAAAGAAGAAGATTACATCGAATAGATCTCCACAAGAGAGGGGGAGAACTTTGTATTGAGATCCAAAAAGAGAGAATAAGCCATCTAGCTACTAACTATGGACCCGAAGGTCTGAGGTAAACTACTCACACTTCATCGGAGGGGCTATGATGATGTAGAAGACCTCCGTGATGACGGCCCTCTCCGGCGGAGCTCTGGAACAGGCCTCAAGATGGGATCTCATGGATACAGAAAGTTGCGGCGGTGGAATTAGGTTTTTGGCTCCCGTTCTGATCGTTTGGGGGTACGTAGGTATATATAGGAGGAAGGAGTATGTCGGTGGAGCATCGAGGGGCCCACGAGGCAGGGGGCGCGCCCTAGAGGGGTGGGCGCGCCCCCCACCCTCGTGACCGCCTCTTTGACTCCTTGGAGTAGGGTCCAAGTCTCCTGGATCACGTTCAGTGAGAAAATCACGTTCCCGAATGTTTTATTCCGTTTGGACTCCGTTTGATATTCTGTTTCACCGAAACACTGAAATAGGCAAAAAACAGCAATTCTGGGCTGGGCCTTCAGTTAATAGGTTAGTCCCAAAAATAATATAAAAGTGGAAAATAAAACCCAATATGGTCCAAAACAGTAGATAATATAGTATGGAGCAATCAAAAATTATAGATACGTTGGAGACGTATCATCCAACACCACATGATCTTGTCAGGCCGGTCAGCAAGACTGGTCCGTTGAATTCGGCACCAGAGGTCGACATATTCTATCGTGGCTAGAGCCCCCAAGGCCCCACGAATGTCGGCAATCCAAGCGTAGTGATGCATGCCCTCGCATACTAAGTCGCTTTTGTCGATATCTGCGTGGGACAAGAGCAGCCAACGTTGGCACAAACTTGGCGATGAACTGGTAGTCGAGCCAAAGGTCCTCCCAGAATAGGCAGGTCCCAACGTCGCCAAGAATCCAGGTGGTGGTGGCTTGGAAGAAGCTAATCCAGGTGGTGGTGGTGGTGGTGGCCTGGCAGGGGAGGTGAAGATGGCGCCATGGACGTGTCGGATAGGTGGCCTTAAGTCAAAGCCAACGGGTCCGCAACGCAATGCCAGAGCATTGTAGATTGCTCATGCTGAGTCCCCCAAGCTCGGTGGGGCGGCACATCTTGGGCCAAGACACAAGGCAGGAACCCGCCTTGGCGTCGCGACGGCCATGCCAGAGGAAATCGCGAATGATTCTGGTGGCTTGCTTGAGAATTGTGGGGATATGGCCATTGCTAGAAGGATATTCACAGGCCTGCTTGAGTTTTGTTCTATTATCATCGTTGTTATCCCGTGTGCCATCGCCTTTTTGTTGCTCTTTCTGGTGAATGCAAATATATAGAAGCATACTCCCTCCGTCCGAAAAACTCGTGCGCACCTCTCAATTGTTGCTAACATGTTTGTATCAAAAAAATTGTGAGATTTAGGGCCTCTTGTTCGTTCAAAGGATATTTTAGCAATTTTGGGAGGTTGTTTAGTTCGTACGACTGGAAACTATATGAATTTTTCCCCTACGATCGACTTTGCATGCAATTCTCGAGGAATATTTTCAAACCTTTGTTTTATGTGACAACTAGCAAGATGCACGTGCATTGCATGAAATATCAAGATGCATTTATTTTACAAAAATCTATTGTGATTGATGCATGCGGGAGTAATCTCATGTATAAAAACTAACGACATCTGCAGGTTCACATAACTCAGCGTATATACCGCTGATGCAGATCCTCTCCAACACTGACCTCCGCAAGCACGTCAACGGCGTCGTCCGTGTCCCAACAGCTCAGACTTAGCCGAGTGGGGGAGACGAGAAAGAGAATAGATAAGGTGAGGAGGACTGGGGCGTGGTGGTGGTAGGTGGTCGGACTGACTGGAGGCATGACGCCGGCAACGACCATCATGCCAGATTGTTTCAAAGACTTTCTTTTTTAATTTGCTCAACAATGAGGTTGTGGGAGATAAGGATGAATGATGGAAGACCTTATATGCAAATATGGAAAGAGGTGCGCGTATCTTTTTGTAAAATTATCATTGTTTATTTTCTATCCGTTAGATATAGATCGGATGCTCTATATTACAGGATGACAGGCACACCATCATCACCAACTCGGTATTTTTATAAGAGTGGAGATCATGACATGCACCAAATTCTTAAGGAAAAATCTTGTGTTTTTGACACCCCCCCCCCCCCCGAACCGACCGGGGGCAACCCTAGCGCGCCGCCTCCTGCCCGTCCTCCCCCGCAGCCACAGCGTAGCACCGTGGGGCAAAGCCTGGCTGACGTAGGTCACGGTGGGGCCTCGATCCCTCTCACTTGGCCTCGGGGCCAGCGCGGGAATGCTCCTTGGATAGGAGCGCTGGGTCGCTGTGTGGCCCAATGGCGCGACGACGGGTGTTTAGGCAGCAAATTGTCTCTGTGCGGCAACGCGACGACATGCTGATGCCTAGATGGGCTGCGGTTGCTGCAAGCTCGCAAGGTCCATGTCCTCTGGTCGTCGGATTAGGGATCTGTGTCGGGGGACCGACGAGCATCAGGACAACATGATTGTTCCTGCACCGACCCATAGGTACAGCTCCGGCGAGCCATGACAAAAGCAGGGACGGCTAGTCGCCAACATCAGCAAGGGCAACTTGTGCGTGGCCGGCTACGTACGCGCTCCACCTCACCACCCCGACATGTCGTAGAGCATGGGTCGCCGCCGGGGTCGCCCGCCACGGGGGCAAGGACAACTGTGGCAAGAATGCGCGCCAGATCACCTGGGTGTTGCTCCTCAAAGCGTACCACGCTCCACGCGGCCAGGAAGCTCATGGAGGCCGCCACCGTCGCGCTCTCCATGGCGGCGGCCGCATGGAGGCGGGTGGCGGCGGACCGGACTGACTCCAACGTTGAGGCCGACACGACGCAGGGGAGAGCCCAGCGTTGCGGACCAGCTTCTACGGCTTCCTCCGCGTCTTCCTCCTTCTCTCCGTGCTCCTCATCGTCGCCGACATCGCTGCGCACACCCAGGGCTGGCACCTCGCTGCGATCCTCGACTTGGAGGCCGTCAAGGGCCTCTTCGCTGCCGCCTACTCATCCTGGATGCGTGCACGCCACTACAACACGGTTAAGTATTAGAGGCATTTTCTACAAGGCGTTTTGAAAAATGCCTTACATTGTGTTCCTTAAAGGCATTATTGAAAAACGCCTTCAAAAGTCCCTAGTTTCCGAGGCAATCACAGAGAGTGCCTCAGATCATGCTCAATCAAAGGCATTCTGAAAATCGCCTCACCGCATGCATGCAATGTCACTACAACACGGTTAAGTATTAGAGGCATTTTCTACAAGGCGTTTTGAAAAATGCCTTACATTGTGTTCCTTAAAGGCATTATTGAAAAACGCCTTCAAAAGTCCCTAGTTTCCGAGGCAATCACAGAGAGTGCCTCAGATCATGCTCAATCAAAGGCATTCTGAAAATCGCCTCACCGCATGCATGCAATGTACTGTATAAATATACGTCCTGATTCTACGAGTATCCAGCTGGGCGGCAAATTGATTTACGAGTAACACGGAGGGTGCCGGTTCGATCCACAGCTCTGTTGTCTTTAATCGGTATACTTTACGAAATCATTCTTTTACTTCGTCAGAGCCGTTGCGTACCGAATAGCCATTTCTTTTGTCCCATACCGCTTAGCGAGAGGAAGTTTAGCCTGTTTAAAAGAGGAGCACTGTGATAACTGTTGTGAATTAGATCTCGTGCATCAACTGAAAGACGGCCCAACAGTGAAGGAAAAACATTGGAGATCATCGTGTGTGACAGCTCTCTGCTGTACAACGTGGCCCCCCGCCAGAGTCTGTGTGTACGTGTGGCCCCAGCAGCAGCAGTAGAAGAGTCAGTCGCTCGATTTCTTGTACATTTGCCCGGTCCACTTTTGGAGGCATTTTCTAAAATCGCCTCCACAGTTAACCATCCGAGGCATTCTTCAAAAGTGCCAACAAACAGCTTTCCCTTCGTGACTATACTTAGCATTTTCTAGGAACGCCACCTTAGCTCTTTGAAGGCATTTTCTTGTCCTTTCAAGGCGTTTAAAAATGCCTCCAAATGTCTACCGTGATGTAGTGTGTACTGTATAAATATACGTCCTGATTCTACGAGTATCCAGCTGGGCGGCAAATTGATTTACGAGTAACACGGAGGGTGCCGGTTCGATCCACAGCTCTGTTGTCTTTAATCGGTATACTTTACGAAATCATTCTTTTACTTCGTCAGAGCCGTTGCGTACCGAATAGCCATTTCTTTTGTCCCATACCGCTTAGCGAGAGGAAGTTTAGCCTGTTTAAAAGAGGAGCACTGTGATAACTGTTGTGAATTAGATCTCGTGCATCAACTGAAAGACGGCCCAACAGTGAAGGAAAAACATTGGAGATCATCGTGTGTGACAGCTCTCTGCTGTACAACGTGGCCCCCCGCCAGAGTCTGTGTGTACGTGTGGCCCCAGCAGCAGCAGTAGAAGAGTCAGTCGCTCGATTTCTTGTACATTTGCCCGGTCCACTTTTGGAGGCATTTTCTAAAATCGCCTCCACAGTTAACCATCCGAGGCATTCTTCAAAAGTGCCAACAAACAGCTTTCCCTTCGTGACTATACTTAGCATTTTCTAGGAACGCCACCTTAGCTCTTTGAAGGCATTTTCTTGTCCTTTCAAGGCGTTTAAAAATGCCTCCAAATGTCTACCGTGATGTAGTGTGTACTGTATAAATATACGTCCTGATTCTACGAGTATCCGGCTGGGCGGCAAATTGATTTACGAGTAACACGGAGGGTGCCGGTTCGATCCACAGCTCTGTTGTCTTTAATCGGTATACTTTACGAAATCATTCTTTTACTTCGTCAGAGCCGTTGCGTACCGAATAGCCATTTCTTTTGTCCCATACCGCTTAGCGAGAGGAAGTTTAGCCTGTTTAAAAGAGGAGCACTGTGATAACTGTTGTGAATTAGATCTCGTGCATCAACTGAAAGACGGCCCAACAGTGAAGGAAAAACATTGGAGATCATCGTGTGTGACAGCTCTCTGCTGTACAACGTGGCCCCCCGCCAGAGTCTGTGTGTACGTGTGGCCCTAGCAGCAGCAGTAGAAGAGTCAGTCGCTCGATTTCTTGTACATTTGCCCGGTCCACTTTTGGAGGCATTTTCTAAAATCGCCTCCACAGTTAACCATCCGAGGCATTCTTCAAAAGTGCCAACAAACAGCTTTCCCTTCGTGACTATACTTAGCATTTTCTAGGAACGCCACCTTAGCTCTTTGAAGGCATTTTCTTGTCCTTTCAAGGCGTTTAAAAATGCCTCCAAATGTCTACCGTGATGTAGTGTGTACTGTATAAATATACGTCCTGATTCTACGAGTATCCAGCTGGGCGGCAAATTGATTTACGAGTAACACGGAGGGTGCCGGTTCGATCCACAACTCTGTTGTCTTTAATCGGTATACTTTACGAAATCATTCTTTTACTTCGTCAGAGCCGTTGCGTACCGAATAGCCATTTCTTTTGTCCCATACCGCTTAGCGAGAGGAAGTTTAGCCTGTTTAAAAGAGGAGCACTGTGATAACTGTTGTGAATTAGATCTCGTGCATCAACTGAAAGACGGCCCAACAGTGAAGGAAAAACATTGGAGATCATCGTGTGTGACAGCTCTCTGCTGTACAACGTGGCCCCCCGCCAGAGTCTGTGTGTACGTGTGGCCCCAGCAGCAGCAGTAGAAGAGTCAGTCGCTCGATTTCTTGTACATTTGCCCGGTCCACTTTTGGAGGCATTTTCTAAAATCGCCTCCACAGTTAACCATCCGAGGCATTCTTCAAAAGTGCCAACAAACAGCTTTCCCTTGGTGACTATACTTAGCATTTTCTAGGAACGCCACCTTAGCTCTTTGAAGGCATTTTCTTGTCCTTTCAAGGCGTTTAAAAATGCCTCCAAATGTCTACCGTGATGTAGTGCGCGCCGCCTACCTAGGCCCGGCCGTGCAGTTCCTCACCAACGACGCATGTGTCGTCCTCTTCATGATCCAGAGCGCCGACCGCCTCATCCTCTGCCTCAGCTACGTCTGGATCAAGCTCAGGGGAAGCATCGAGGTGACAGGGCGGCCGCCGCACCGAGAGAAGAAAAGCGGCAGGGAGGAGAACAACTCGGAAACGGTCGTCGACCAAGAATGAATCGGCATGCAAAAATACTAGGTTCACAGCAAAGACATTAAGGAAATCCGAAGTTAAACGCTAGGTCCACACGCGACCGTACCCCACCAGGTCCCAAATTATTACGCGTGTCAAGCCCAAATTGGCCCTTTACATAAAAAATGTTGGGAAACCTGGTTAGGAAAACTTGATTAGAAATAGTGGCTTGGTTATAACACTGCACATTACTATTCTCTCCGTTTCTAAATATTTGTCTTTCTAGAGATTTCAACAAATGACTACATAGTACAAAGCAAAATGAGTGAATCTACACTCTAAAATATGTTTATATATATATATATCCATATGTGATAGTCCATTTGAAATCTTTAAAAAGACAAATATTTAGGAACGGAGGGAGTAGTAGTTTCCTTTACATAAACTTGAAAAGAAAAAACAGTTCAAAAAAACATGAAAAAAAAACGACCGAGTTTTTTCTATTGAGAAAAAAAAAACACCAAACCCTCGTTCTGAAACCTTGTCCCTCCTCATCCAAACCCTCGTCCTGAACCTTGTCCCCCGATCTGGCCGCCGCCGCCGCGCCTATCGGCCCGTGTTCCGTCGCGCCGCTGCTCCCCAGCTCACCCTCGGAGGCAAAACCACCTCTCCCATCGCCGCCGGCCTTAATCGAGATCTCCAACCCGCGCCGACCCCCGTCCTCTTCCCAACTCCCACAATGGCAGTATCGCAGACTTCAATAGCGATGGTGCCGTCGAGGTGCACATCAGAGACGCACATGGCGCGGGCGACGGTCGCGGTCGAGATCTCTGGCTACAGCCGTGTCAAGGGCCTCGGTAGAGGCGAATGTCTCCATTCTCCGGTATTCTCCATCGGTAGCTACGAATGGTGCATCTGCTACTACCCTGACGGCTACGACGAGGCGAATGAAGGTTACGTATCCGTCTTCCTCGAGCTCTTGACCAAGAACGCCGAGGCGAGGGTGCTCCACAAGTGGATGCTTGTGAATCGGTTTAGTGGGCGGTCGATTGTGGTGCACTCCAGCAAAGCGCCACGAGCGTTCGACCATGAGTTTCCAGCTTGGGGCGTAGGAAAGTTCATGAAGAAAACCGCTGAAGTAGAGTCAGTGTACGTGCGGAAAGATTGTCTCGTGATTGAGTGCGAACTCAGTGTTATCAAGGAAACACTCGATATCCATGTGCCACCCTCTGACCTTTTGGATAATTTTGCAACCTTGCTAGAGGGGAAGATAGGAGCAGACGTGACTTTCAAGGTTCAAGGGGATGTCTTTTCCGCTCATAAGATTTTGCTTGTGATGCGATCGGCGGTCTTCAATGCGGAGTTCTATGGTCCGATGGGGAACAAAGGTGTACAGGACATAATTATTAACAACATGCAGCCAGCTGTTTTCAAGGCATTTCTTCACTTCATCTACACTGATTCAATGCCTTCCATAGACGATCTTGATGATGATGACAAAAGAGAAATGGTCAAGCACTTACTCGTGGCTGCATATAAGTATGCAATGGAAAGGATGAAGAGGATATGTGAAGGGATGCTATGCAAGAGTCTTGATGTTGAGACTGTGGCGACCATATTAGCTCTAGCTGACCAGCACCATTGCAACAACCTCAAAGATGCTTGCATTGAATTTATGCTCTCTTCGAATAGAATGGATGATGTGATCGCAAGCCAAGGGTATGCACACCTCAAAAGATCTTGTCCTGATCTCATTGTAGATGTGTTTGAAAGAACAGTGAAGTCCCGCAAAATTTAGTACGCCAATGTAGTATGAGCTACTGCTTACCATTCAGTTCTGAAAGATCTTTGTTGGCGAATGCCTTATGCTGGGGCGGAGAAGGCAATCCAGTCTTGCTAAATTTAGCATGCCCTGTCTGTGTTAGCTTATATCTAGTGACTTTGATACATAGTGACCTGAGCTGAGGTTGCTATGTCTTTCAGTTTTCAGATATCGTTTGGAGGAAGCAGTTAGTTCTATAAAATATATGTCTACAATGTATTGGTTTTCCCATCTGATATTACTACTATATACTCCCTCCATCCTAGAATTAATGTCGCTTACTAAATCAGCGACACTTATTTTGGGATGGAGGAAGTATGAATGTATGGTAACTCACTAGTTACCTTTTTATGTTCTTACTTTAGTCGCTGGCTTATGTGAAGAATGGTAAAACTTTTAAGTTCTTGGCTACCATTTGGAAATAATCTAGCTAATGTGAAGAATGATAAAATTTTGAGTTCTTGGCTATCACTTCTGTTATAATCTGGCTTATGTGAACACTACTAGAAAAAGGGCTATAGATGAAAATGACACTAATGGCGCACCAGACATGTGGTGCGCCATTAGTGTCCAAATACTACTGACGCACCACATCCACCGTGCGCTATTAGTAACAATTTTTTTTTAATTTTTTCAAAACTACTAATGGCGCACCATGGGAGTGGGTGCGCCATTAGTAATTTTTTTCAAAACTACTAATGGCGCACCGTGGACGGTGCGCCAAACTACTAATGACGCACCACCCCCACGGTGCGCGGCGCACCGTGGGGGTGGTGCGCCATTACTAGTTTAACTAATAATGGCGCACCACTCCCACGGTGCGCCATTAGTAACTTGGCCTAAACATTCGCCTGAATGCACCCCCCCTCCCGTAGACCGCCTTTTCGGTTTTAAAAAAAATAAAAGAAAATGATAGAAATGTCAAAAAAATAAAAGAAAATAAGATTCCCATGTGATATGTGGTCTAGTTGTTAGCAAAATTTACAAACATGAATTTTCGACTTTTTTGCAAAATCTCTCGAGAATTTGTAAAAATGGGCATAACTTTTGCGTACGAACTCGGATGAAAAAGTTTTTTATATGAAAAATCATCTACTCGAAAAGTTACATCTAAATTTTCAAAATCCGCAAAAACCTAACAGAAAAAAAGCTACGGAGCTTCTAAGATCTGGAGGCAAAAAAATTCAAAAATTTTCAAACTTACTAGTGGCGCACCGTATGCTAGGTGCGCCACTAGTAACAGAAAAAAAATTGGTTTTGAAAAAAAAATTGAATTATTTTTCAAAATATGATACGTAATATGATCGGGAAGTTTGAAATATTTTTTTCAAAATTTCATCACACTCATGAACATGAACAAAGTCCTAGACATCAGCAAGGTTTAATAGGATTGATATGATAGATATATCAACAAGTGCCTGTGAAGTGAGGTGGTGCTGATGTTGGACAGAACTATGAAGTTAAGCGTGCTTGGGCTGGAGTAGTGTGAGGATGTGTGACCTTTTGGGAAGTTTGACCACAGAGTGCGAATTGACCTGATATTAAGCATATTGACTCGAGATTAAGCCATAGTGACCCGGGATTAAGAAAAATAAATAAATTTGATTTTTTTTTAAAATTGAATTTTTTAAAAAATGAAAAAAAATTATTACTAATGGCGCACTTCTATGTGGTGCGTCATTACTAAGTCAGATAGTAATGGCGCACCTCTAGGCATACTAATGGCGCACTACTGGTGCGCCATTAGTATGTGGTATACTAATGGTGCACCAGTGGTGCGCCATTACACTGGTAGAAAAAGAGGCTTCCGTCCAGCCCCATTAGTCGCGAAACTGTAGGAACCGCGACTAATGAAGTCTTTAGTCGCGGTTCGGCAGACGAACCGCGACCAAAGGCCTGGGCCCAGGGCGCTCGGTGGCCAGCTGGTGCACGTGAGGGGCTTTAGTCGCGGTTGGCCA